>NC_050518.1:27193487-27204954 GCF_002922805.2 Oryzias melastigma
ACTAAGATTTTTTAGGCTATTTTCCAGTTTAGCTAATATTTCAGCTACATGCTAACTGTTTTGACTAATTCAGGCTGTTTAAAATAAGTTTTTAGGCTAATTTGGCATTTAGCTATATTTTAGCTGGCTATCAGCTTCAGCGATTTCAGCGGCCAAATTCAGCTTACAGCATTGTTACAGGTAATGCTATTAAAATAGTTCATAATGATGTTAAAAAGTTACGGTTTTAAAGTTTTAAAATGTAGTTTTAAAGTGTTCAATAAATGTTTATCCTGTTCGGCCCGCGACCTAAGGCGTGTTTTGGATTTTGGCCCCGTGTGGGATTCAGTTCGACACCCCTGCTCTAGATGTTTGGGAGCTTCTTGTAGCTTCGTGACTCTGTCGGCTCTTCCTGCAGAGGACGAGGACGTTTTCCTGTGTGGGAAGTGTAAGAAACAGTTCAATTCCCTGCCGGCCTTCATGACTCACAAGCGGGAGCAGTGCCACTCCGGAGCCCCCTCCCTGTCCACGGTGTCCCTGGCCTCCACAAACATCTACGCGCCCGTCCCATCAATCAGCTCCGTGCAGCAAAATCCCGCCAACAGACAGGTGAGAGGTGGAGGTGGGGATGGGGCTGGAGGGGGCGTGTCAGCAGACGCTCATTTCTCATTTCTGCTCCGTCAGGTGTCCACCTACATCACCGTCCCTCCGTCTCCTCTGACGCACACACTGGTCCAAGGAAACGTGCTGGTCAGCGATGACGTTCTAATGTCGGCCATCTCAGCCTTCACCTCCATAGACCAGCCCATGGCCAGCATGCAGACACCTGTACAGGTGATAAGCCCCTCCCCCTTTATGACTGCCCACAGCAACCCCATCTCTAAACTTTGATGTGTTACAGAGCAATCTGAGCATGCACACGTCTGGAGTATCGTATCTTCAGCATCACCACCACCACCATCATCATCCTCACCACCAGCAGCAGCAGCCCCCCCTCAGTCTACCCTCCAGCCAGACAGCCGCCCACCCGCTCCCGGCTGGAGCGCCCGCCCAGCAGCCGCTCTCCTCTCAGGTCCCGTCCAGTCACAGCAGCTCCGTGGTTCAGGTCTACAGCGCCATGCCCCACATGGCGGCCGGCGGAGGCGGAGCTGAGATCCACAGCTTGGGTCTGCAGGCCTACCATCCCGTCCAGGTGAAGACGGCTTCCCCGCCCATCCTGGTGGTGGGGAACTCCTCCTGTTAACTCTGTTTACCTTGAAGGTGCCCAGTCAGTGTGTGGAGAGCCAGTCCTTCAGCAGCCCCCCCATCTACAGCCCCGACAAGCAGCCCGCCAAAACCAAGACCTGCAGCGCCACCAGCAACATGGCGGAGCTGGGGGACTTTGAGAAGGTCATCATTCCGAAACAACCGAGGAGCGCCAAGAAAAACTCCAGCGCAGGTACAGGTGAGCACGCCGAAGGGAACGACTCAGGAGAGGATGTTCCCAACAGCATCTGTCCTGTCAGGCGGCAGCTTCCTGATGAAGTCCAGAGGAGGCATCTATGCAGAGAAAATGCATTCATCTGATTTGTTTCTGTGGAATTGTGGGATTGCTTAGTAAGCATTCACACTATAGTGGTTCTCCGGCTCATTTCCGTACGTTTTTCAGCACGTAAAAACTCAATCACTATTGTTCAGGACATTACTGCTGCTATTTTTGGTATTAATAAACTTTATAGTTGTTGAAATATTGAGCAAAATATGCTCCATAGGAAATGAATGAATTACAACACTTCTTCAGCAGTTTAAAAGCATGACTCGACATTTTTCTGTTTTATCTCTAATGTCCACCTCATGCGACTCAATCTCGACTCGTGTCAAGTCACTCAGTCACGTCCAGGATCCGTCTGCTACTTTTATAAAGCAGTGGCGCCGACCGATAAACTGAAAACTCTCAAGCTAGAAAAGTTAACAAAAAAACCAAACGTATTTTGGAAGTTTCTTTTGACAGAAAAGAGGAAACGGAAGAAGAGCTTTCAAAATAAAAGAAATCTGCATGCAACAGACAAAAACCAGGAATCTTTACTCCAAACATGGATTCATTGTTACTGTTGTTCTGCAGACCATAATAGTAATGCAGAATATTCAGGCTGTCTAATGCTGCTAATAAAGTTGTTCACATTTGTTAGAAAATACCAGTTTTAGTGACTGAGAGGCTGAAGTTGGCGTCTGATTTTTTTAGCTTCCACTTGGACAGTTTTGAGTTAAAGTAAAATCTGAATCACATTTGAATAATTACAGTACAAATAAAGTTTAGCAGGCTGCAGAAATTATGAAGAGGATGAAAATAAACTTTATCCTAAAAAGTTGAAGAAATTGGAGGCTTAGAAATAAATAAATCAAGCAAACGCCAACTTCAGCCTGGAACAGGCCGGTCCGTGAAAATATTGACTGACAATAAACCTGGACGGCTGTGTCCGGTCACAGCACACAGAAGGTAAGGAGGTCTCAAAGATCCTCTCACTGACATTTGTGAGGATCTGCTCCAATCAAAGTCCTACCAGCCGCTGAAAACCATAAACGGGGATGTTTCCTGGTCTCTAACCCACAGCAGAGCAGCTGAAGGGAAAAGGTCCGAAGCTGAAGTGCAGTTTCTGCGACAAAACCTTCACCAAAAACTTTGACCTTCAGCAGCACATCAGAAGGTGAGTTTACCTGCCAGGTGCGTCATGGAGCCGTCTGCTCTGAAGTGACTGTCTGCTTTCACCCTCCAGCCACACGGGGGAGAAACCGTTCCAGTGCATCGTCTGCGGCCGAGCCTTCGCCCAGAAGTCCAACGTGAAGAAGCACATGCAGACTCACAAGGTTTCTGCAGTAAAACCTCCTGGAATCGAGTGTGAATCTGCAGCCTTTCTTCTAAAGGCTGCTGTAAAAAATGTCGGTGATGTTCAGTTTGGAAAGTTTTTGCCTTAAGCGGAAACTGCAGATGGGACTCAGGATCTGACATCTGTCTAGTTTCAACATGAAAGCAATCACCTTTAGATGTTTCAGAGTCTCGGTTATGAATCATCACCAGGTTAGCATGAATCAGAGGTCTGCAACCTCTTTTACCCTCCACTGTGGCTCTTTGGTTAAACTAAAATGTTTTAAAAAGTGGGTGAAGGTTGCAGACCCCTGGACCAAACGAACACCAATGAAAACAGTTTTTACCGTGAAAAATGAACTTAAAAAATGTGGCAGCTTTTATTTAGATGTAAAAATGTCTTGATCACTTGCTAACAGCATCTATTTCCACCTTAAAGGTGTGGCCTATGAGCGTGGCCAGCACCGTGTCCCGACTGCCGATCACCGTGAAGGTGGTGCCAGTCTCAGCCAATGAGAAGGAGGGGGGCGGGGCATCGCAGCAGCAAATTGACGGGAGCGAGGACGGCTCTCAGCAATCGCAATCCGAGCAACAGGAAGCAGGTGACAGCTGGCTCCACCACAAACAGAACATCCGAAGGATATTTTATCCGTCTCATTAGCAAAGAGCTAAAAAATATCTGGATTTTCAAACTTATTGAGTGTCTGGGCAGAAATGTTCTTGAGGAAATCAGGTTTCCTGTTTAGACCACATGTGAAAACTAGACAATGATTTGCCTGATAATTCCACCTTATTTGGCTGATGGATGGTTGGGCGTATCCACCTGAAACTGAGGCTCTTGATTCACTTGATAGTGAATTTGGTTCAGGTGGTTGCAGTGTGAATGCAAACAGACTCTCCAGCAGACTAAAAACAAAGAGGAAAGGGATTTTCAAACCATGATTTTCCCAGGAAAATCTGAAAGTAAAGACAAAATTTTGGTTTCCCTGGCTAAAACTTCAATTTATGCATGAAAGTTTAAAACATGTCAAAGTCAAGTAATTCTCTCCGGCCCTCCAGATCATTTTATTTTATTGTTATTAATGACCAGATGTTATCTTGCGCTCATTGCTAACTTGTATAATTTTAACAAAGTACATTTTTACGTAGAGTAAAATATTGAAAGTTATTTAAAGTTTAAGTTGATTTATTCTTGAATAATATTCCTACCTTTTTATTATTCATAATTATGTTAAAAAGTTACTGTTTTAAAGTTTTAAAAATTGGCATTTCTGCTAGCTTTTTGGACTTTACAGAATTTAGCTAATTTTTTTTGCTGCATGGGAGCTGTTTTGACTAATTTATGCTTTTTAACATTTTTTAGGCTGTTTTTGGAGTTAGACCAATATTTACATGCTGTCTGTTTATGGTAATTTAGGCTTTTTTTCAGTTTTTTAGGCTATTTTGAAGTTTAGCTACATGCTAGCTTTTTTGGCTAACCTTGTTTTTTTTTTAAAGTTTTTAACTTCAGTGTTTTTATCTATCAATTTCATCATCTTTAGCTATCAGCACTAGCATCTTCAGAGGCCAAATTAAGCTTACAACATTCACGCTAGGATTATTGCAGGTAAACACACATAAAAAGTTACGGTTTTAAAGTTTACAAAATGTAGTCTTGGAGTGTTCAATAAATGTTTATCCTGTTCGGCCCGCGACGTGTTTCGACGATGTGCTTTGGATTTTGGCCCCTTCTGCGATTGAGTTCGACACTCCTGGCTTAAAGGATTTAACCCTGTAACACCTGAGGCGTCGCCAGTAACGCTTAGACACAAAATCTGTGACATACTGTAACTTTTCAACCGTTAACACGATATTTCCAGCAGAGGAGAAAAGCGGCTGAGCTGTTAATGGTTGTAAAGTTACAGTAAATCAAAGAACATAAACACTGGAGCTCCGGTGTTAAAGAGCTAAGCTTTGAAGCTGCGCTGAAGTGATCAGAACCCGGTTCTGTGGGCTTGCTTGTCTGTATTTCCGGTGTTCACCTCCCTGTGAAATCTCCCTTCTGTACCGCAGAGGCAGCCGAGGATTTGGAGGACAGCGTGTCCGAGTCTTCGGCTGATCCCGGGTCCAACCAAGGGGAGGAGATTCAGAGCCAACAGCCCCCGGTCCAGATGCAGACGGACGCGCCGTCCGACCAGAACCTGCCGGGTCAAGCTCAGACCAAACAGATCGTTGTGATAGACAGTTCGTACCAGTGCCAGTTCTGCGCCGGCAAGTTCAGGACGTATTTCCAGCTGAAGTCCCACCTGACCCAGCACAAAGGGGAGCAGGTGAGTACAGATCAGGAGGAAATTCAGGAGAAATCACCAAACCGCAAGAACATCTGCTTCCTGCAGGTCTACAAGTGTGTGTTGAAGTCCTGCTGCCAGACCTTCCAGAAGCTGGATCAGTTTCTAGAACACATCCGGACCCACCAGGAGCAGCTGACGTACCGCTGCCATCTCTGCAGCAAAGTTTTCCCATCGCTCTTTGAGCTGGGAGTCCACCAGTACTCCCACTGCTTCTGCCCGCAGCAGAGCACGCACAAGGAGGCCGCCGTGTACAGGTAAGGACCGAAGGAGATCCAGGAGCACGTTCTCCTACATCTACATTAGGAGTGTCTAAAGTCAGTCCTCGAGGACCGGCCTCCTGCTGGTTTTATAGAAATCCTGTCTTATCTGCTGCTGATTACCTGGATCAGGTGTGTTTAGCCAATAAGGAGTTTCAATGGCAGCCCAGCCAGCTAAGCCAAGTGGGCCCATATGGTTTAAAAGTGGGCAGAAAATGTGGGCCTGTATGATTTCGTCTGCAGTTTCTGTGGTGGACCCACCTGTGTTTGCCCACATTGGCTCAAGTGGACCCTCAGTGGGTTGGCCCGCTATGCTAGCCAGCCTCCCCGTGGACGGCTTAGCATGCTAGGAAGCTCCATTATAGCGAGCTAGTTAGCTCTGCTGTATCGAGCTAGTTAGCTGCAATCAAGCTAGCAAGCTCCATTGTAGCGAGCTAACGATCTCCGCTGCATCGAGCTTCATTGTAGCGAGCTCCAATGAAATGAGCTATTTAGGCATTTTCTAGATTTTTTAGGCTATTTTGGAGTTCAGCTAATATTTCAGCTACATGCTAGCTGTTTTGGCTAATTTAGGCTTTTAATTCAGTTTATTGGGCTAATTTACAAATTAGCTAATATTTTAGCTTTTGCAAGCTGTTTTGGCTAAACTAGACATTTTACCAGTTTTTAGACTAATTTGGTATTTAGCTAATATTTTAGCAAGCTATCAGCTTCAGCATTTTCAGCTTTCAGCACTAGCATCTTCAGCGGCCAAATTCAGCTTACAGCATTCACACTAGTATTATTACAGGTAATGATATATATCTAGTATTATTCTTGTAGTTGGTTGTTTTTATTACAAAGAGTTTTTCCATTTCCTCTACAGGTGTGTAAAATGTCAAAGCAGATATTCAACTCAGGAAGCCCTGGAGGAACATCTGCTGACTGCCTCCCACAGCTTTCCTTGTCCACACTGTCAGAAGGTAGAGCCCACACCTGCAGAGCTGCACACTCTCCAGGTTTCCACCTTCATCCGCTCTTTTTCCCACCACCCTCAGGTTTTCCCGTGTGAGAGATACTTCAGACGCCATCTGCCCACTCACGGCGTTGGAGGAAGGTTCAAGTGTCAGATCTGCAAGAAGGCCTTTAAGACGGAGCACTACCTCAAACTGCACGCTCGCATTCACTCAGGTGTGAAGACGCCGCTCCACTGTCTGCTTCGTTGTGTCAAAGGGTCAAAGGTGAACGTTAAACCTGTTTGCAGGAGAAAAGCCATACAAGTGTTCGCTCTGCGATGCCACCTTCAACAGGAAGGACAAGGTGAAGCGGCACATGCTCATCCACGAGCCCTTCAAGAAATACAAGTGTCCCTTCAGGTGAGGCTCTCTGGAGGGAATCTGTCTCTCTTTACTTTGTACTCCTGGGTCCTAATGCTCAAACCGTTCACCGTCACCAGGACACATGTGGGTTGCACCAAAGAATTCAACAGACCCGACAAACTCAAAGCCCACATCCTGTCGCACTCTGGTGAGCAGCTTCAAATTAAACTGAAAAAATGTTCCAATGTTTGTTCTCTTCCTGAAGAACGATCAATGCAGCTTTACAGATCATTCAGTGCATTTCTGCTCTCATTCTCATCAACTCTGTCCTCCAGGCATCAAACCCTTCAAGTGTTTGTTTTGTCAGAAGACGTTCAGCCGCCGGGCTCACATGCTGGAGCACCAGCAGTCCCACACGGACAACTATCGCTTCAGGTGCTCCGTCTGCAACAAGGGCTTCACCCGACAGAGCTACTTCAGGGATCACAAGTGTCCGGCGGCGGGAAACGGCGTGGGAGCGGCGGAGGAAGACGAGCTAGCCGGGCTGCCGATGGCCGAGGAGGCAGGCGGGCAGGGTGATGGGCGTGGCCTAATGAGAGATGCAGGAGGTGATGGAGAGAAGGAGGAGGAAGATGGTTCGAGAGAACTCCAACTGGAACCAGCAGTGGAGGGCGAGGCGGGGACGCCCGACCACAGCTGTGCTGCCGCCATCATCATCATTGAAAGGCAGATGGACAGAGAGGAGGGGCTGGATGAAGGTGGCGAGGTGCTCGCTCAGTGCAATGACCAAACCTCTTTGCAACAGCCTTGTCTATAGAATATGCTAATGAACATTTCCTGGAGTCACTAAGTAAAGCCTTCACTTTAAAGACAAGAGAACAAAGCATGGAATTCTGGGAAATTCTCAAACTTTTGTTTTAAATTAAAACGTTATTTATATATTTAATGTTTTTCACTGTAAGATGATGTTTGGAGCATGTCCATATTATTACTGGCTGAATGTGCATTTATTCACTTTCATTGATCAAAAATAATAAACTGGAAATTTGTTCATGTTTTAAATGTTTTTTTATTTTTTTTATTCATTTAGCCTTAAAATTATCCTAAATTAAGAGTAAAACAAATGTTTTGAAATCGAGTCCCATGCTGATCATCCTTTGATCAATTTTTGGTATCTTTGTGAGATTCCTTGACGAGCTTTATTAACACATTAACAATATTAATGCTTTATGCACGTGTCAGAGTCAAGGCCCGGGGGCCGGATCAACTGAAAACAAAAGAAAGGTCTTGTTTGAAGTTCTAAAATATTTAGTTTTTGATTTTCCTAAAATTTCACATCCCTTAGTTTGAATCACAATGAAACAAACACAAAAATAAACTTCATTCGAGCGTCTTAATCATTAGTGGATGACAAACGATCCGATTAACAAATGTGGCTGAGAACCATTTTTTAAAATGTTTTGATGACATTCTCATTTAGTGCTGTTCATTTGTTGTCTTTAGACTTTTTAACACAAACTAACTGCAGTGATGCCTGATGGGAATTCACAAAAAATCCTTGATTAAACTGAGAATTCAGAATCCCATGTGAAAGTTTCCTCCAGTTCCCCCTAAAACGCACAAAAATTCAAACTAAAATGTTAAGCACGGATTTTAATTTATTAATGTGACTATTTTACACAATTTTTCATGTACATCAGAAATCAAACATGGAAAGAAAATAGAGCGATCTTATTAAAACCTTTTACAAAAGAATAATTGTTATTGACACCATTTACAGCTTCTCTGCGTGTGCTGGAGAGTGACAGTGGTTTAGTGGATGTTGGAGGAAATAAAACACTTGATTTTTACACATTTACTCAATCGCGGTGTCACTCAATTTTACGGTGACTAACCTAGAAGAGTGTCAAACGGGTGCGTTTGCTTTTTACACCAGCAGCTCTCGTCTCCCAGTTTATCCACAGGAATCTTCTGGTCTCTGACGCACAGCTGGGGGTCACGATGCCCCACAGCGATCGTCCTGGAACCCTAGAGGCTCCAGCCTTCAGGGCCGGAGAAAGTGCCGTCGGAATAACACACCTGAAGCCGGCGCTCCTCAGTTCCAACACCCGCCGTTTTACAGAGTCATTAAATAGAAAAATAAAAACTAGCTGGTTAGTTTATTACATCTTCTAAAATGTTAATGAGATGTTTGAACTTTTCCCAAATAAGTATTAATACCTCACAGATTTTCCTTTACACACACACACACACACAGACTATCAGTGAACACTTGTATGCAATCTGTGAAATAATCGGTTAAAACGGCTCTGCTGGAGAATCTACCATCGGCGATAAACTAAACCAAACATTCATTTATGTCCATCTGATGTTTTCCTAGAGAGAAGACACTTCAGTTCAGAAGGAAAAAGCGTTTTTTTTTTCAGAAAATAAAAACTACATCTTTTTTTTAAATATTGCTAAATTCTTAAAAATGGTAATTTTTTTAATTCACTAGGAGACGTGCCGTGAAGCATGACAAAGGCTCTGCTGCTCTAATCCCACTGCTACATATCTAGAGGAGCTACATGCAACTCTGTTGGAAACGAAACCTAAACTTGAATTTGGTTCAACTTTGTTTTGGTGTGTCATTTCTCTGTTTTGATTCCAATTCTGTTCCACGACGTAAGTTAAAAACACGCCAGCTGTAAAAGCTGAATTAAAGCTAAAATTAAGGGATCTCCAAAATGTGTACAGAACACTCTGATCCGTAAGCTCTGGCCCTATAAAACTAGGGTCAGATCAGGGTTGCTTCACATTTGTCACCGCCACTGCAAACCACGGAGGTTCCAAGAATCCTTTCACGGGTCAAACATCACCCAGAGCAGATCAAACCAGCCAGGCCCAAATCTCTTTCAAGCACCAGGATTGTCTGTTATTTAAGCATTAACATGGAGCGCTGCAATTTGCTTAAACAATGCATCTTTCATTAAACTCATTTTGAAAGAGAGCCGCCTAAATGATTAGTAAAGATGCAGATTAAAGTGCGAGTCTAGCTAACAAAGTAGTTTACTTCCTGGAGGAGAACTCCAGTGAGAAACAGAGCTCACCTTCTCCATCCTGCACAGAATTTTGTCACTTATTGCTTAAACCGAAGCTCTTTAGGACCCAGACAACCAGCCAAAGAGGCTGAATTCTCTGCAGGTGTCATGGAAGGTGAGGTTTGGGATCTTGTGCATTCTCAGAGATTGGAGCAGCTTTGCAGGATCAGAAATAAAATGTTGCCAGCGTCGGACGGGGCCGACAGCTCACAGAGCCCCAAAACTGCACTCCCATAGAAATACGGTACAGGTGCATTCATGCATTGGTGACCCCACCCACCCCCACCCCACCAAACACCAGCTCCTCCTGAAGAGGCTCCCTGATTTGAACAGCAGTGCATTCGTTCCTGCAGACTCCTGCACCCCATCCGTGAGCGTCCTTCACTCCTGACCAAAGCCTTCCGTCTCCTCGATGGCGAACATCAACTTCTCCTTCAGCTGCTCGTAGCTCTTGTAGGGCGGCAGGTCCAATCTGTTGAAGCTGAGGAAACAACCGAAACATGTATTCAAATCTGTTTCATTTGACTGTAGGGCTTCTAACTTTTGCCATAATGTGATCTGAGATCAGGTGTTGTGAACATTGAGAAGAGCATGATGCTTTGTTCACACCGAGCGAGATTCATGCAAAAATTCACATCTGCAGGCTCTATTTTGACAAAGGTTTTCAGCCTCATCACTACATGCAAGTAATGCCTGTATATCTCGTACACAGTCAACGCATGAAGGCCACAGATGATGTTGAGAGATCGGGTTGATTTGTATTGAAGAGCTATACAAAAGCGTCTTCACGTCTGGCTTCCTGAGATCATTCAGACTCTCATGGTGCGGTGAGCTTCACCATCTACTATCCATCTAAATGACAGATGCTTTCAGCGGTACTTCTGTCTTTCTGTGACCCAGTTTAAAGACTTGGTGTCCTGCATTAGTACAAGAAAGAAAAACAAAAAATAAAAATGAAACTAGATATATAGCATTACCTGCGATAACACTAGTGTGAATGCTGTATGTTGAATTTGGCTGATGAAGATGCTAGTGCTGATAGTTGAAGATGCTAAAAATGATACCTGAAAACACTGAAGCTGATGGCATATGGCTGAAATATTTGCTAAATTCAAAATTATCCATCCATCCATCCATCCATCTTCCTCCGCTTCATCCGGGACCGGGTCACTGGGGCAGCAGTCTAAGAAAAGATGCCCAGACTTCCCTCTCCCCGGCCACTTCCTCCAGCTCCTCTGGGGGGACTCCAAGGCGTTCCCAGGCCAGCCGAGAAACATAGTCTCTCCAGCGTGTCCAGGGTCTTCCCCGGGGCCTCCGCCCAGTGGGACATGCCCGGAACACCTCACCAGGGAGGCGTCCAGGAGGCATCCGGACCAGATGCCCGATCCACCTCAACTGGCTCCTCTCGATGCGGAGGAGAAGCGGCTCTACTCCGAGCTCTCTCCGGGTGACCGAGCTTCTCACCCTATCTCTAAGGGAGCGCCCAGACACCCTACGGAGAAAACTCATATCAGCCGCTTGTAGTCGGGATCTCGTTTTTTCAGTCACGACCCAGAGCTCATGACCATAGGTGAGTACTGGAACGAAGATCGACCTCTTTTCACCACAACGGACCGGTACAGCGACCGCATAATAGCGGACGCAGCTCCAATCCGCCTGTCGATCTCACGCTCCGATCTTC
>NC_050518.1:27205633-27212946 GCF_002922805.2 Oryzias melastigma
GCTTCCTCAACGGAAGGCGTGTCAGCAGGGTTGAGGAGATCCTCAAAGTATTCCTTTCACCGCCCGACAATGTCCCCAGTTGAGGTCAAACAGATCCCCACCTGCACCGAAAACGGTGCCTGCAGAAAACTGCTTTTCCCTCCTGACACGCCGAATGATTTGCCAGAATCTCTTTGAGGCCAACCGATAGTCCTTCTCCATGGCCTCACCAAACTCCTCCCAGGACCGAGTTTTTGCCTCCAACACAGCCCGGGCCGCAGCTCGCTTAAACTGCCGGTACCTGTCAGCTGCCTCTGGAGTCCCACAAGCCAGCCAGGCCTGATAGGACTCCTTCTTCAGCTTGACGGCATCCCTTACTTGCGGTGTCCACCACCGGGTTCGGGGGTTGCCGCCACGACAGGCACCAGAGACCTTGCGACCGCAGCTCCGGAAAGCAGCGGAGACAATAGAGGTGGAGAACATGGTCCACTCGGACTCTATGTCACCAACCTCCCTCGGTACCTGCTTGAAGTTTTCCCGGATGTGGGAGTTAAAGACCTCCCTGACGGAGGGCTCAGCCAGACGTTCCCAGCAGACCCTCACAGTACGTTTAGGTCTGCCGAGTCTTTCCGGCCTCCTCCCCCGCCAGCGAATCCAACTCACCACCAGGTAGTGATCAGTGGACAGCTCTGCCCCTCTCTTTACCCGAGTGTCCAAAACACAAAAATTAACAAAATTAGCCTAAAAAATTTAAAAAAACAAAATTAGCCAAAATAGCTAGCATGCAGCTGAAATATTAGGTAAATGACAAATAAGCCTAAAAGACTGAAGGATGCTTAAATTAGCTAAAACAGTTAGCATTTAGCTAAAATGTTAGATAAGCTCCAAAGTAGCCTAAAAAATTTAAAATGCTTAGATTAGCTAAAACAGTTGGCATATAGTTGAAATATTAGCTACACTCCAATATAGCCTAAAATACTGAAAAAAGTCTAAATTAGCCAAAACTGCTAGCATGCTGCTGAAATCTTAGTTCAACTCAAAAATATCCTAAACAATGAAAAAAAAAAAAATAAATAAATAAATAAGAAAAACCTAATTGTGTGAATGCTTTACAGCAATTGTATGAATGCTGTGTTCTCACAATTAGAGGAACTTAATATTTTCTCCATAAAAATAAGAAAAATGTCCTAAAGTTCAGGAGAAGAACAATCAGATTCTAATATATGTTGGTTTAAGACTAACCCACTGATTACATCATCAACACCTAACAGGCTAAATCTGAGTTCCTGATTGGTTGACACGATGCAAATTCTTCTTTTAGGCTCAGATATTTAAACTCAGAAAACATGGCATATTTTGCTGCATTTCCTGTAGATTGGTGTGCTGTGCCTGACGCTCGAGTTTTTTGGCATTAACTCATAAAAAATAGGAACGTTTTTCTGTTGCATCAGATGTAATAATAACAGCCTTTATTTTGTCTGGACACGATTGCAAACACAAATTCACATGATTTCAGAGGACTCTACGGAGCGCCGAGTGGCTCATACTGTTCTGAAGCCACTCAGAGCTAGTTCTCCTGGGAGACACGGTTTACCAGAGTCTAGCAGCTGGACTGACTGCGGTCCAAGCTCACACTGTAACAAAGCACCCTTTCAGAACAACATTGCACAAGTAAAACAGTTGAAATAGTATTGTAACTTTGTTTGCTTGAAACCAAAAGTACTGCATGTGTGGTGTGTCACATATACATCAATAGGATTGGATACATCAGAACAAAATACCATCAATATTTTTAAGAACTTCACAACCATGAAAAAAACAAATGTCTTATTCATCTTTGTTACATTATGAGACAGGGTCTGGGTAACTTCATGTAACTTAATTCTGTGAAGGTGCTTTTATTGAAGGTAAAAATAAATGTTTTTATTTTTTTGCATTTGTTTGAAATTACAACTAGAAGAACTGCATTACCTGCAATAATGCTCGTGTGAACGCTTTTGCTGAAAGTGGGCGCTGAGGATTCTGAAGCTTTTTGCTTGTGACACAATTGACTTTAATTGCTGAAGGGATTTGCTGAAAATGCAGAAGCTATTTGTAAAATGTTAAATTTGCTAAAAGACTAGAAATTTTGCTAAAGAACTAAGAAGTGCGCTGAAGTTTACCAAAATGTCTTAAAATTTTGTAGTAAAATTGCTTAAAAATCCCTAATACATGAATTTGCTAAGAAATTTGTGTGTTGCTTAAATATGAGCTAAACTCCAAATTAGCCCAAGATTGCTCAGTAAATTAAATTAGTCGAAAACGGTAGCATGTTGCTAAAATAGAAGCTAAACTCCAAATTAGCTTAAAAAACTCAGTAGAGGCCACATTAGCCAAAGAAGCTAGCTTTTTGCTTAAATACTAGCTAAACTTCAAAATAGCCTTAAATTCCTCTGTAAACTAAATTAGCCAAAAACGTTAGCAGCTGTTAAAATATCAGCTAAACTCCAAAAAAGCATAAAAAACCTCAGTAGATGCCAAGTTACCCAAATGAGCTAGCATGATGCTAATACAACAACTCAATGCCATTTTTTTTATTAATATTAGATGTGAAAACAAATCCCATGAATTATTAAAAAGTTTGTTGCTAATCTACTGAACTTTTTTAAATTTGAAGACTTTCTTATTCATTTCCTGTGGGGCATATTTTGCTCAATATTTCAAAAACTATAAAGTTTATAAATACCAAAAGCCGAAGCAGTAATGTCCTGAACGAGCTCAACGTTTTGATACCAAGATTACTGAAATCACTGAGCAATCACACAATAATATCAATTTCTGCAATTGGACTGCATCATCGTTCATTTCTTTTATTCCTAGTAAGGTGATCAGCTGTAACTTTTCATTTTAAAACTTGTTCGCATTTTATATTGACATTCGGCAAAACAGAAAGAAAGTCTGGGTATAATCTGACCTTGTTTGGTTATTATTTAACAACTTATAACTCCATAAATCTCAGTAATGCCAAAAACATGGCAAAAAAAAAACAGCTGCGCAGTCATAAACATGCAACAGCTCAGAGCTTTTCCCACTCATATCGCTCCACCTGTAAAGTTTTATTGAAAAAAAGCGTCAATATTCATATAAGTGGGCGGGGTCACAGTAACAACGATGCACGGGTGGACTCTTTCCTTATGATGCCAAAGGTTGGACAAAGCTCGTGAAAAGAGATCGTCACTCAAACCCTTTTTTTTTAAACCCCAAAAATACAAACAGACGACAGATCAGATGTTTATTGTTGTCACATCCCACGTGCCCCAGGTTGCCGACCCCAGCTATAGACTCTCCAAGCCAACTTTGGTTGACTGTGTGACTCTCAATTGCTTCAGTAAATGTTTGTGTTTTACTCTCCAAGTGCGAGATCTTTGATAAGTACATTTCCTCAACATGGAATAAAAAATATCTTCTTCAAAATTTTTCAGAGTTTAATTACTGCAAAAAAACGTTCTGATCAACTTTAAAAGTGAAAGTTGAACATTAAAATACAACAATCAAAGTCCTTTTAGAGCGACTCACACTGTATCAAAGGTCAGCAGGTGACTTACAGCACAAGCCGGTTTGGCTGCTGCCAGAACTCACCATGTGTGACTCCGGGGAAGCCAGTTCTCTTTTCCAACCTTCTCAATGCAAAACTTCTGAGCACCGTTGCTTCCTGTAAGAAGAGGCAACAACTCTGCTGAGTTCCTTCAGCTTTACAGCATGATACCAGCATTTCTACAGCAAACACAAAAACATTTGGTTATTGTTCTGTAAGTGTTACCCATAAGATCGCCGAAGCCTCCGACAGGCAGGCGACAGGTGCCAGTGACAAACTGCAGCAGTCTCATCCTCTTCTCGTTGTCCATCTCCTTCACAAACTGCAGGAAAAAAAGAACATTTTAAAACTCATACTGAAGAAGAAAAATTTAAACCCCCTGAAAGGGTTTTGTTCTTCTAAGTTTGACCCTGACCTGCCAGAACCAGAGGATCTGTTTGCTGTTCCGGGCGTAGTGCCTGTAGATGGTGTTTTTCTGCCAGTCTGCAAGGTCGATCTCTTGCATGCCACACAGCATCACCTGTGGAGCGAAACCGGCAGGTTAAAAGTCACTCCGTGACTTACTGAGCCTTTCTGAGCAGCAATCATACCTCCAGCTCTTTGGCATCAAAGTACTGTAGGTACTGCTGAGGAAGGACCTCGTTGAAGCCTTCGAAAAAAGCCTGCGTTTGCTCCTCCACCCCTCTGGACAGTCGCCACTCTGCTATCAGCCTGGAAGAGGATTTCAAAAGAAACAAACGCTGAAATGTCTGCATGAATGTACGATTCAAACAGCAGAAACACACAGAAAATGCCACAAAAATGTTCAACTTTCAAAAGGTTAAAACTCACCTGATGTATTCCTCTTTGTTTTCCTCTGTGACTTGGATGTCTCCCCCTCCCTCTTTGAGCTCATGGGTGGTGATTTCTCCAAGAATCTCCTTGTCCACAGAGAAAAACATCTCCAAGCCGCACTCCTCGATGTTGTTGTCCCTAAACATCAGAATGAAATTTACAACATCTGCGGCTCCATTTCTCTTCCAGTTTAAAGCACACATGAAAATGAAAGTGACCGCCAATTAATTATCAGACGTAAACAACCCACAAGCCTCCACCCACAACCTAAAGCACTACTGTGTTGCAGTTCCTCAAACGACCACTGGAGCAGCAGGGTCAGGCGCTAAAAACAGCTCAGACCCATTTCCTGTGGCTCGCCTGACTCAATTCTCGTGGGTAACGACTCAAATCTCATGGGTCATGACCAGACCTCGTAGGTCACGACTCAAACCTCATGGGTCGCGACCAAATCTCGTAGGTCACGACCGAATATCATGGGTAGTGACTGTAACCTCGTGGGTCGAGATTCAAACCTCGTAGGTCACGACCAAACCTCGGGGGTCACAACTCAAATATCGTGGGTTGTGACTCAAACCTCGTGGGTCGTGACTCAAACCTCGTGGGTCGTGACTCAAACCTCGCAGGTCATGACCAAACCTCGGGGGTCACAACTCAAATCTCATAGGTCACTACTCAAACCTCGTGGGTCGTGACTCAAACTTCATAGGTCACGACCAAACCTCGGGGGTCACAACTTAAATCTCGTAGGTCACTTCTCAAACCTCGTGGGTCGTGACTCAAACCTCGTGGGTCGTGACTCAAACCTCGTAGGTCACGACCAAATCTCGTAGGTCACAACTCAAATATCGTGGGTCGTGACTCAAACTTCGTAGGTCACGACCAAACCTCGTAGGTCACGACTCAAATATCGTGGGTCGTGACTCAAACCTCGTAGGTCACGACCAAACCACGTAGGTCACGAACAAATCTCCTGGGTCACAACTCAAATCTCGTAGGTCACTACTCAAACCTCGCGGATTGTGACTCAAACCTCGTAGGTCATGACCAAATCTTGTAGGTCACTACTCAAATCTTGTGGGTCGTGACTCAAAATCTGGTATTTTTTAAACATAAACTTAAATTCACCGTTCAAACAACTTTTAGAATTAGGTCTATGTCTTTATTTTCCAATCCTATCAAATGTGGGGTAATTTTTTTTTTTTTAATTTTAAATCATCTATTTTTCAAAATTGTTGCTAAGGTTTGTGCGTAGCCATTACATGTTTTAATTGGAAAGAGTTGAACAAACTAAACAAAACTATCAGTTTTGTCCCACTAAATCTACCACTTTCTCTGACTGAGTATTTATTTCTCTAAGCAAGTAAAGCAATTTTATTTGAAGTAGTTCAACTTTACAACAGAAACAAAATCAGCCTGGTTATAACAACAAAAGAAATGATCTCTTTGTGTTTGTGAAAAGGACACTTTATTTTATATATTAATCCTTAAAGGGTAACCAAACCCTAAATTAACTTTTATTGGCTGTTGACATCTATAAATTGGGCTTTAAAAGTGCTGTCTGTTGGTCATAGCCACATTTTTGACCAAATGAAAAAAAACTGTTTAATTCTTCAGAATATAGTCAAAAATTGCTTGTGTGCCCCCTACAGGTTGAACTGATGTATTACAGTTGAATTTTGTGATTGGTCAAACAATGCAGGTTTCAGAAGTCTGACATCATGATCTGCATGATAACAGTCCAGCCCCCAAGCCCCGCCCCTCTGACTGGATTTTCAGATTTCGGCTGTGGGCAGAGTCAGACTCCAACTTACAGGTTTGGTTACCCTTTAAAGTTCTCACAAAGAAAGAAAATTTTAATCCTTTGACTAATTAGGAGGTGTAGTTCTTTAGGAAAATGTTCTAGCTTAAAATCATTTTCTTAGAAAAACTTCAGTTTGGTGGGATTACATCTGATGAGCATTTACTCCTTCTGGTTTCATCATTTTACTTAATTCCATCGCATGGTCTGCTAAAGTTTTACACCCACAGACTTCATCTGATCAGAAAAGATCTTAAAGAATCAGATCATCTGAACAAAAGCATTCCAGCTCAGATACATTTGTTTTTGATCATTAAACAGCTAAAAAACATTTAGAAAATAATAATATCTCTAATCCAGAAATTAAGCTGAATGCTTCAAAAACGTGGCAGTAAACATATTTACGTACTTAATCCACATGAGAGAGTTGTAGAACTCCGTATCGATGGACTCCAGATCTTTGACAGCCAGAGGTTTGTTGAGAATGCGCTTGTAAAACGGCAGCGAGAAACCCGTGTCGATGAACTTCCCATGAAAGAGAGCCTGATGGATGAAAACAGTGTTTGATCAGAGCGAGAAACACAGCAATAACACTTGTCTCATGACTGTCATGACTGCTGACCATGGCAATGAAGCGCCCGATGAACTTGAAGTACTTGAGGTGGTCAGGGTTGATGAAGGAGGCGGGGTTGATCTGCAGACAGTAGTTATCTTTGCCGGCGTATTCAAACAGGCAGTACATCGGATTCAAAACCTCGTGGGACAGCAGGAAGAACCACTCCCTGCAGGAAGGAAACGTGAAGCTCAGAAACTACCAGTTTACAGTACGACATCCCCAAAAATCTGATCTTACCTGGAAACACCCCCATAATCGAGGCCTTCCTCTCCAGGAAAAATGATCCACAGTCTCCGCCGCAGATCTGGAGCGTTGATACTCATGATCTAGAATACGACAGACAATGTATTTTCTTGCAGGTTTTCTGCTGGTTTATTTTAAATATTAAAAGAGACATCACTCTTTGGGTTTGATTGAACACAAGCATCAGTGGAGAACGGAGTACCTGCTGGAAGGAGTCCTCAAACAGGTTCTTCCTGGTTACGTTGATCTTGATGTGTTGAGGCAAT
>NC_050518.1:27212989-27311961 GCF_002922805.2 Oryzias melastigma
CATAAAGATATCTGAACATACAGATCAGTGCCCAGAAAGTGTAAACGTGTGCTTTGATCCTTTAGCTGAAATGTTCAATAGAACTGAGATTACATGGGGAAAAACATTCATGTGACAAGTATGATGAACGTCAACCAGAGTAAAGAAACAGGAAGAAACTAAACTATTACAACAGAAAGGGACATATTATGTGTTTCTGCCCCTTTCATTTATTAACTTTATTGCATTTTCTGTAATGGAGTGTCAGTTTTTATTTGAATGTTCTGCTGTTTCAAATAAATTATGCAAACAGTTAAATAAATTAAAGGCCATAAACTTGGATGAAGAAGTTGATCGTAAACAAACATTCTTTTCTGCTGCGTTCTCTCCTGTCCTGGAGTGAGCAAACAGACCCCCCAGCTGAGGGTCGATACCTCTGATGATTTTACTATTGAATCTTCAGTCCGTTCTCTCTAGATCATCAGAGTTAATCACAACCTCTGCAGACCTTTTACCTCCAGGTGTTTACAGGGGACTTTCATCCACAAGCTTTTATTTTGGAACATCATCGTGTAAACAAGTCAGCTGCCTGCAGAAAAAAAATGTAATATCTGAAGTTTGACAGGTTGCCGCGTCTCATCTGCCAATCAGGAACTCAGCTTTGGCAGCTTTGGACATGTGACATTTTCAGTGACTTTCGCTCCCGCGGCAGAGCTCACTCACTTGATATGCAGACAGAGAGCTGCTGCGGGGTGTGGAGGCCGCCGGCTCTGGCCTCATCAGAACATTAAAAAAAAGAAAGGGAAAAAGGTCTCCAAATTTGTTTTTTTTCTCCTTTGGGTTGATGCGACAGAGAGCCTTCAAGCTCAGCCACAGAAACACCATGGAAGCGGCTGTCATACAGACACAGCCCCCTGTACCAGGAAAATGATAATCATATGAACCCAAACATGAGGACATTATTCCTGATGTTTTTGTATTTATCAGTCGTACCTTAGATGTCAGACAAGGCTGAACTTGTCTTCTGTTTTTTAGTGCCCACTTTGACAGTTAAGAGTTAAGGGTATCTACAGATTTATAGAAGTTACATTTAAGACTTTTTAAGATCATTCAAAACCAAATTTAAGACAGTATGTTTAAAGAAAATAAACAAGTCTATTTAGCAAACGTATATGTAAATAATAAATAATGCAAGAGCACGCCAAAATGATAAACCATAGTTTTGATGTTGTTCATTTTTAAGGACTTATGTCAAATAATGGAAATCTAAGACTTTATGGACCTGCAGTCCCCCTGGAGTTAAGGGAAGCAGGTCCAAAGTTTGGGCCATGGGCCAAATGAGGCCTGCATTCAAATTTCTACCAGACCACAGACTCCTGTCATAAAATCAATAGTATGAAGTCCCAACTCCCTATGTTTGAAATAAACCAATCAATCAATCAATCAAATCTATGAGCCATGTTTGACTTCTTGATTGTGATTGGCTGCAGTTAACCTGTGGCTCTAATGGAACTTCAGAGCTTTAAGGGTCAAACTTAGAGAACAACTTTATTCATTAATGTGATTAAAACCACGGTGGATATTTTGCTTTGAACATCATTTACACTTAGAAGTTACCAGTGAACATTTAACCATGATTAATATATAACATTTTAGCTCAGAAATGATGTAAACTAACATATAGACATACTTTGTCTTTATTTCATTTCTGTTTTACAAATATAAAATTCACAGTAATTTAAGTAAAAATGTATTTTTATGTATTTCTGTTTAATATGAAGAAATGAAAAGGATTCCATTGTTTTATCTTCATTAAATACTTCATACACTTAACGTTACAATAAGGGTTCAAAGAATACATGCCAAATGCCTGCCCCCCCACACACATTTTTATCTCGCAAAATCTGCCCCTTTGGACTTCCCTGGATTAGGGAAAAAACTGTTTTACATTTGAATGGGTCTTACACAAAATCCAATGTTAAAGTAAAGTCTAAAGCAGCTGCAGAGATTTTAGATAAACTTTACCCTCAAAAGCTAAAGGAAACCCATATGGGCCATGACAATATTGACTGACAATAAACCGGTACGTGGCCTGACAAAAGGGTGGGGGACCGTTGGTCTAAATAGTGAGGATAGACGGCGTCCTCCTCTAAGAAAAATACAATATATACATCTAATAAGAGTCTGGAGATTGTTGTGGACTCACCTGGCACCAGAACCTGAAGTACTGGACTTTAGCTTTGAAGTCTCGAACGTAGGTGATCTGAGGTCCATTTTCACTGGAATGAATAAGGAAATACGTAACGTTATAAATACATGAAATTCATTTTTTAAACATCAAACTTGATGTAATGTAAAATTTCTGCTATAATCTTGAACTCATAAGAAGGGATTACAGTTTTTAAGACATGATCACATCTACAAAGGAGTGAACATGTTTGGGTTTCCTGTTGGAGATGCCAGGGCCTCGTGAGTCACATGATCATATGATCACATATCAGAATCAAACAGGTTTTTCTAACAGCAGGAAACTGGAATAGGACTTCTGCGGTCTGGTGATCTGCACCTGCAGATTAAACACTTCCATCTAGCTGAACAAACCTTAAATAAACAAATGAGATCCTCTACATCAGGGGTGTCAAACTCACTCACACAGGGGGCCAAAATCCAAAACACACCTTAGGTCGCTGCCGAACAGGATAAACATTTATTGAACACTCTAAGGTTGTGTCCGAATCCCCCCCCCCCCACTACTAAAAAACTATATTGTGCAGGACTATATAGTGCCGTGGATTTTAAAGGTAATTCGGACACGATGCTCACTACTTTACTTTCGTTTTTCTAAACACTGGATATGACGTTACCGATTTCCTCTTCTTCTTTTTCTTTCGGCTTTCCCCTTCAGGGGTCGCCACAGCGAATCAGTTTCCTCCATCTAAGCCTGTCTTCAGCATCCTCCACTCTAACACCAGCCACCTTCATGTCTTCATTCACTGCATCCATAAACCTCCTCTTTGGTCTTCCTCTAGACCTCTTTCCTGCAGCTCTAGACTCAGCATCCTTCTACCAATATATTCACTGTCTCTCCTCTGAACATGTCCAAACCATCTCAGTCTGGCCTCTCTGACTTTATCTCCAAAACCTCTAACATGTGCTGTCCCTCTGATGTATTCATTCCTGATCCTATCCAACCTGGTCACTCCCAAAGAGAACCTCAGCATCTTCATCTCTGCTACCTCCAGCTCTGCTTCCTGTCTTTTCTTCAGTCCCACCGATTTCATGAAGTGAAAATCGAATAAATTACAAACATTTCACAACATTTATTTATAACTCCACTGTGTTCTGATGGTAAAAAAGGGGATGATTTATTCAAAAACTACATTTAAACACATTTTTTTGTTTGAAATTGTTAGACCCCAATGCATTGTGGTCTATATTCGCTAATCTAGTGAGCATCGATGCACGCTAGTTTTTCACAAAAAGTTCTGGGAGATTTCGAGTGCACTTGATTTTGCAATTGTAGATTCGGACAGCTAGAAAAAGGAGAACGCACTATATAGTGCGTAGGGGGGAATTCAGACACAACCTAAAAAAAATGTATTTAACTTGAAAACAGTAACTTTAAAACATAACTATGAACTTGATATATAGCATTACATGTCAATGTGTGAATGCTGAAAGATTAATAAAGATGCTAAAGATGCTGAAATTAGTAGCTGAAAACACTAAAGTTGATAGCTGAAATCACTGAAACTGATAGCTGAAAATGCTGAGAGTAATAGCTGAAAAGGCTGAAGCTGATAGCCAGCTAAAATATTAGCTAAATGCCAAACTGGCCTAAAAAAATATAAAAAAGAAAAAAAATTAGGTTAGCCAAAAAACTAGCATTTAGCTGAGAAAATAGCCAACTTCAAATATTCTAAAAAACTAAAAAAGCCTAAATTACCCAAAACAGCTAGCATGTATCTGAAATATTAGCTAAACTCCAAAACAGCCTAAAAAATCTTAGTAAATGCCAAAATAGTCCCAAAAGCTAACAAAAGGCCAATTTTTAAAACTGTAGTTTTTAACATAATTATGATTAATAAAAAGGCACAAATATTATTCCTGAATAAATCAACTCAAACCTTAAATAACTTTCAATATTTTACTATCCATAAAAATATATTTTGTCAAAATTATACAAGTTAGAAATGAGCTCAAGATAACATCGGGTCATTAATAACAATAAAATGATCTGGAGGGCCGGATAGAATTACCTGGAGGGCCGGATCCGGCCCTCTGGGTAATTCTATTTCCCCTTTTTCCCCGCATTTGACTTTGATACGTGCTGTACATGTTTGATGTTGCCTTTGATGCATTTCAATACATTTATTACAAATTCTCTTTTACTCTGCTGTGATTTACTAAACTCTCAGATTAAACAGGGAACATGTCACATTGATTAGTGCACAGTGTTGATGTATTTTGGTACCAAATGTTAAGTTTAACTTTTATCTAAAAGGCTGTAAAAGCAGTCAGACATACAGGGAGGATTTTCCAGTGCGAGGGTCGATGTAGGTTGTGCTTCTCCTGTTGTGGTCAACAAAGTACGGAATGCCGTCAACAGTGAACCTCATCTCCCATCCTTCAGGAAGAGGTTTTTCATTCAACAACCTGAAAAGCGACATCAGATCATCAGCTTTCTGCTCAGTCCAGAGGACACAGCGGAAGAATCAGTGAGCGCACGCTTACCCCTGTGTTCGAGGGTCCTCCCATTGAGTTGAACGGGTGGGGTGGTGCACAAAATAGACTCTGCCATTGCCGTCTGTTCTCTTCTCTGAGAAGTAAAGCCGGTCAGGGAGTTAATCACAAGTAGACCCGTTTGCAGGATGTTTGACATTTAACGTCCTGACTTGTGTGTTTGCTTGCTAAGACTCAAACTGCAGGAAATCCACTGCAGATGGAGGTTTCATCATCATTAGATTTAAGCTGCATTCACTATCCCCAACTATATATACAGATGTTCATGTTTATACATGTTTAATATTTCAGACTAAATGAAATTATTTCTGATTTAAAGAAATATTTTAGATTGAGATGTTATTAGAATACAGAACTCAAATGGAAAAACAATCCCACACTAGAGGAATTTAAAAGGAACCAAACTTTTAGCTAAAAGTAACATAAAACTTGTAAATAAAATTCTCCTTCTCTTAAAACCTGAAGAAGTCTTACCCCATCCGTGTGGTAGAGGTCCAAGAGGATCGAACTCTTTATTCTGAGCAGCTGCTGCCTGATCCTGTACCTACACAGAGAATCATTGTTTTTAGGTTTTTAACAATTGTAATGGATTAAAACACTAAAAGAACCAGAACATTTCAGTTTGATCTATTTGGAGTCAGAAATAACTTGCAACACGAAAAGATTAAAGACCCACTCCAGTGAAAATCGTTTTTGTTTTTAAAATGTTCTCTCAGTAACAAACCTATTTAAAAGAATTTACCATTTAAAGCAGTTCTAAGTATTTCTTTATTCAAATCACATTGAATCAGAAAACGGGATACTAGAAAAAGCTCAAACTAATGACGCAGTTACTGAAATGGGCGGGGCCGAAGTCTTCCCTCCCCCTGCGTCACTCCGGCCCGATGAGTGTTCAATTTTTGTGCCGTTAATGTTAGCTTGAGGCTAAAAGCTTGAGCGTGAGCGTGCAAACAGGGATGGGGAGGGTGGCGGGTTGCTCTGAGGTACCAACGAGGTACTTCCACTCTGCATAAAATATGTCTTAAAAAATGACAAAGGTTTTTTTAATTTTGTCTAAAAACAGCATAACCATAGGAATAAGTTTATAATACAAAAAAGAATGGTTGGAGTGGGACTTAAGGCTGGTTTATATTTCCAAGCGAATCCTCGCTGGCGTCGCAGTGGTCGCACGGCCGCAGGAGCAGAATCGCTTCAGTGGCATCAGAATGCTGCACCTGCTGGTGACGTCACCTGCGACTGCAATGTTACGATCTCAGCCAAATCCCGCATTTCACTTGTATTTATTTCAGCGATAGAAAACTCTCTCCAGAAAAATATCTTTCAACACTGAAAATGATTAAAGTTACTGAAGAAGCTAAGAAATACTGAACTTCACACAGAGAGAGAGACAGAGAGTGGACAACTAGATAGATTGCTGCAGATGCTGCAAATGTCTGAACGAGATGCTGATCATGTTAAAAATAAACACAGAACTCGATTGTGTTGCTTAAAAAGTATAAACACCAGTCAGAAGAACATCGCAGTTCTAGTGGAGAGTCACCATCAAATCCAGCCAACATTAACATGAACAAGACCGCCAGATTGTGGATGTGACGCGAGTGATTACGAGTCGCTTGGAAGTACAAACCAGCATTTAGTCACATGCACGTGTACGGGGGAGAGGGTGGGGTGGGGTGTTGATCCATGCGGCTGTTTTCAGGGGTGTAAGCAGATTTGTGTCTATGCTAGTCCTATAACAAATTACATTGCTGATTGGGGGTTTACTGATTAATCGATGAATTGGTTTATCTAACCAGATTAATCTGAGTGTTTGGAGTCTGTATGACTCATTGTATTATTTTTCTTGTCCAGTTACAAACCAACCAGCCTCTAAACATAGACAGAAATATGTCTCCTTGACTGAATGAATTAAGCGTCCCCAGACAACAAATCAAACGAACCCTTAAAGACGCACACGCTCAATGCGTTTGGTTAGGGCAGGGGAGTCAAACTCAATCACACAAGGGGCCAAAATCCAAAACACATCTTAGGTCACGGGACGAACAGGTTAAATATTTATTGAACACTTTAAAACAAATTTTTTAAAACTTTAAAACCGTAACTTATAATTATGAACTAGATATATAACATTACCTGCAATAATGCAAGTATGAATGCTGTTAGCTGAATTTGGCCGTTGAAGCTTATAGCTGAAAACGCTGATAGCCAGCTTAAATATCAACTAAATGCCAAATTAGACTAAAAAAAATTAAAAAAAGGTTATCCAAAACAGCTAGCATGCAACTGAAAAAAATACCTGAACTTCAAAATAGCCTAAAAAACGGAAAAAGACTAAATTATCCAAAACAGCTAGCATGTAGATGAAATATTAACTAAACTTTAAAACAGCCTAAAAAATCTTAGTAAATGCCAAAACATTCCAAAAAGGTAGCAGAAGGCAATTTTTTAAAACTTTAAAACAGTAATTTTTAACATAAATATGAATAATAAAATGGCAGGAATATTATTCCAGAATAAATCAACTTAAATCTTAAATAACTTTCAATATTTTACTCTCCATAAAAATGTATTTTGTCAAAATAATAGAAGTTAGAAATGAGCCCAAGATAACATCGGGTCATTGATAACAATGAAATAAAATGATCTGGAGGGCCGGATCTGGATAGCGTTAGAGGAGAGAGACACAAGCCCCATTTAGTGGCGATGATAAAACACAAAAACCCCAGAGACGCTAAAATGAGGGGATAATTTGCCGCCTGGTTCACAGCTTTAGAAGCATCAGTCTATTTTATCTTTCTTTTTAGACAAATGTTTCTGCTTACTATTAAAAAAAATCATTTTTGCGTACGAACTCAAATCTATTCAGACCACAGTCAGTGACTTCACTGTGACCCGCGCCGTCTTACCCCGTATATGAACCTTTGGTTGAACTGCTGCATGGCGCCCTGCAGCTGGCTGCGCTGGTGCTGCCATTGCTCATAGTTTCGCACCGTCTCCATGGTGGGACGCTGCCACGTGGTCGTCCGCGAGATGTGATCAACAAAATAGACCCGCCCCATCTGGTCGACACGGCGCTCCCAGCTGGTGGGAACAGAAATGCTTGTGGTAAGCTGGAGGAAACGTCATTGTTCAACAAACAACAATTACTGAAAGAATGAGGAGATCATTATGGTTGTGTTTGTTTACAGTTTGTTTACAGTATGTAAAGTTCAGCTACGTCAGAGAGACCTGAAGCAGACCTAAAAAAAGAACAGGTTCTACAGGTAGAACCACACAGCGTCAAAGCGTCACATTTGTCTCCGTGCTTCTACATTGAAAAACAAAAATTTTACTTAATTTCATCAGATTAAATAAAAACTTTAAAGTAGAGGGAAGTAAACAGACACAGCTTTTGCTCTAGAAGTTCTTCAGAATTCTAATAAATTAATAAATACATTGATGTCAATGACAGTAGTGTTCAAATAAAAAAGGGTGAGCAAACATCTCCTAAGTTTCCGGATGACGCACTGTCACATCCTGGCTGCACAGACCAAGTGGTTTCTGGTTGAAACATGTTTTCCAGCCTCCATTGTGACTCATTCTGATCTTTAACGAAGACAAATACCATCAGAGATAGGAAACGTAGGCTAACAATAAAGGTGTAAAACTTCAACAAGACTCTCTTATCTCTGCTCACAGCAAATATCTTAACTACAAAAATTCTAAATAAATAAATTGATTGTGTTAATCTTGTGATTGAAGTCTGACTTTAGAGCAGATTTGGTTTTGATTTTATCTGAGTGAAGGTATTTTCCAAAAATGCAACCCTAAACTCAGACAGAGAGCAATTTCTTATCAGAACACCTTCAATCAAACATTTTTGTGAAACAGAAAGCTAATCTAATGATCTGCATGAAACACAAGGGAAGTCCTGAAACCCACTAGAACAGAGGTCAACAACCTTTAACAGCAAAAGAGCCATTTGGGTTGGTTTTCTACTGATCAAAACCTAGGAGCCGTACAGTCTTACTTTAAGCTTTCAGAAATTTGGATTTGCATTCATGATCTTCTTTTTTCTTTAATAAATATGAATTTTGTCTATTTTTTGGCACAAACAAAAGAAAAAATATATAAAAAGAAACTAGCAACTCTCCATATGTGATTTCTTTCTTTTTTTTTTTTTTTTACTTCTTTTCAAAATAAAAAACACTCTGTACCAAACAGGATCATCTCAGTGCAGCTCTGAACAGCTAGTAACCAATGATGTTCAGCATAAGATAATATGTGTTTTTAACTCATCAAAGATCAAACTTTTTACCAGTTTTGCTTTGCATATCAAATCTGTTATCAAAACCTACATAGTTTATCATCTATGAGAACCTCAGACATTAACTTATAAATTTAACTCATCTAAATTAAATACATGATAATTAAGTAATCCATACTTTAAAAATGGCTATTTTATTTTTCTTTTATTTATTTATTTTTGTTCTTTTTCTCCTCTTTAACCTCAGCAGTCTTACACTGCTGGGTTTTGTTATTTTAGTTTGGGGTTGGACCTTGGTAGTCTTAGTTTACAGGGTTTGTTTATTTGTTTTCTTTAGGTAGTTTTGGTTAGACAGACATTAGCAGGAGCTGCTGACTCAGACGGTCGACATGTCTGGATCAGCAGTCTCCATGACTTATTTTATGTTTGGAGCCTCCATGGAGAGATAAAAGAGTCACATGTGGATCTGGAGCCGCAGGTTGCAGACTCCTGGACTAGTACAAAAGGTTTGCAGTCAAAGTATATGACTGGTCAGAAGGTATGAAGTGGGTTACCCTGGAGGCAGAGGTTCAGGACGATCCCATGTTGTTCTCTTTTCCACATGATCCACATAATACACTCGGCCGTTCTGGTCCACCCTCTGTTCCCAACTGCAAAAAAAAGAAAACGCGGATGAGGACAGAGAAAATGTAAAATACAGTTTAAGTTACGAGCGGTGTTGTACGGACCGCATGCCCCCAATGACTCGCCCTGACCAGCTGAGTGGCTGCTACAAACACTCCCTCTCTGCCTTTGGTTATGAGCTGAACATACCACAATCTATTGATTTAATCTCCATAGCAACTGTTTTAGGATTTGATCGTCTGCAGGTGACGAACAGATCAATGTAATTTTTATAAGAGTACATTTTAGGATTTCCTTGGCAACAGAGGTAGTTTGTTAAAGACCCAATCCAACAAAAAATGCTTTCTTGTAGCATTTTTTCTAACAATGAAGCACAAATATTAAATCATTTTACTGCAGTTTTTCTTTATTCAAGATTCGTTTTAAAACGCTCTCCATTGTGACGTAACAACTGAAATGGGCGGGCCAAATTCTCCTTGCTCCGCCCCATTCTGAAACATCCACTTGGAGACGAATAGATCCATTTAAGCTTTAATTGTCCTTGTCTGAGCTGGAATCTGGTTCAAAGCCGTTTGATTGGATAGCTACGATAGCCTCGCCATTTTTGTCGCACTACTAATATTACGTTGGGGTTGTGGGGGTCTTGAATGTTGCAGTAAACAAAGGGATAATGGGATTTCAGTGGAGGCTTACTCCCGCCCCAGCTATCCTGTCCACAACTCAGAGGCAAATGTCAGATTACCTCCTGCTCCTCTGCAGAAACTATGTCCTAGAAATCAACACAGATTTTTGATTATGGCTAAAAACATCAGGATTAGAAAACTACTGGGAAGGCTTTGAAAATAGATCAAAAGAGGATTGAAGTGGGACACGGCCACATTCCTAAAATGTTCCCATTGTAAGTCATATGGTTTCGTTCAGCTCCAGTCAGCCATCATGTATGAAATGTTCACAGTGTTCTGGTATAAAATGTGCAAGGATCAAACGGTCCATCAGTCCAGGACTGCTTTGGGACAGAACAAGATTATCTTCAAGAGAAAGTCAGGAATAGCATGTAGAAGCGTTCCACATCATCCCCACAGACAGCCCATCAGAGTGCTGCAGGTTTGATGATCCCTCAGTTTGTCTGTAAAGAAAGAGAGCTAACCCTGGTGGTAACGGCGCGGTGTTGACTGCTGGAACTCTGGGAGGCAGGGAGGGGGTGACGGCGCCAGGCGCCTGCCGGCTCGCCGCAGCAGCGGAGCCTCTGTCTGAGCCTGTTGAGGGACTGGAGTCTGGGGGGGTTGCTGAGGCTGCTGGCGTCGCTCCGTCAGGCGTGGGCTGGCTGTCACCACCATCTGCTGGAGCAGAGCCATTTCTAGATGGAGCTGAGGAAATATTACAGATTAGTAGATCCTAGATTACAGAAATTTAGAACACACAATCTGAAAAGTAAGCAAACTTGTGAAAAAACTAGTGTTTTTTTAAAAGAAATATTATGGCTATAACGAGTACCCGAGCACTCGGATATTCTCGATCTGCTGCGGAAAATTGGAGTATGATTATTCACGACGTCCAAGATCGCTGATTCACAATCTTTATAAATATAGTAGAGTGTAGAAAAATCTCATTTGGAATTATGTATTTATTGCTCTGAAATGCAGAAAAATGTTGGATTTGAAGATGAGCTCAGTTTGAGATGCAGCTCTGCACAGCTGAAGTGTGATTGTGATCAACTAGAATCTGCTGATTCTGTCAAAAAAAATTGACTTTTTAAACCAGATTTTCACCACTATGTAATGCTTAGATTGTAAAATGTGAAGAACAGTTTCGGGTTTTGTTGTTAAATGATCCAAAACAACAATGATGTTGATGCTTTTTATGTTATTTGTGTTACTGCTGAACTTAACCAGAAGATTGACAGACACCATTTCTTTCCATCTAATTGTTTGTGTTTTTATTAGTTTTGTTGATTCCGATCTCCTGTTCTAAAAATGTATAAGTGATGGTGATTAAATACATGTCATTTTAATTTTCAATACATTTTATTAAAGAGGAAGAATTGTGCTTTGATTCGTGAATCGCTGAACTTGATTAGTGAATCAAATTAGATCGTCACCAAAGCAACAATCCACAGCCCTGAGAAATATATTTGGATTTTTCAGTGCGGTGTTGCATAAATTTGACTTTTATATGAATAGAAAGGGTAAGTGAACTGAGCCAGCTCCATCAGAGTAAATGTTTGACATCAACAGGACTGTGGAGTCACGGTAGAAGTGCATGAACTTTGGTCCTAATACAGGACGTGTTCCAACCTGGGGAAGAGCCGGGTCTGCGAGGCATTGGAGGAGGAGGTCTGGATGGTCTCGCCGGTCGGACGGGCCTCGCCACCCCTGAAGGGGATCCTCTGTTGTTCCCTGTCCTCTGGAAGCTGGGGGAAGAATTTTGTCCGACACAGTCCACAGCTGGAGAGCTGTCCCGACTATGTCTGTTCAAAGAGACTAAAGTGAACAAAAGAAGACCTCTGGGATGTGACGGCGTCAGGAAACCGGCTCATAAATACCTCACTGAGTGATCCCCGTTAGGCTGCGAGTCACCATTTGAAGTCCCTATAAATATTCAAACACAGAAGATCGATTAGCGAAAAGAAGAGACCGGCGACGTTGATAACGGAGGTTCACCCCTCAGAGACTCACTATGCTGGTCGGCTTCAGCAGAGGCAAACGTCTCGGGGTCGACGGTCATTCCATCCAGGCAGACGGACAGATCTCCCACCACGTCTGAGGAGTCTCTGTCCGCACTCAGCTGTAAAGTCTGCACCACCTCTGAAACTGCAACCAGACACAACACTGCAGTAAGCACACAGATCTATGCGAGACCAAACTAAACTACAGTGGAGCTTTAGTCAGCATTTATCACAAACAGCAGAAAAAACTGTAAAACCAGCAGCAGCAGGTTGATACAGTAGTGCTGCCACAAACGATTCTTTTAATAGTCGACTAATCACCAATTATTTTCACCAATTAGTCGACTAATCGGGTCATTCGCGAAGTGGATGTAAAGCACACATCTTAATCATCATTAGCTTTAAACTAACTAAATACTGTTTAAAGACAGTAAGATGATAGTTTATCGAACTTTTAATGAATGCTGCCGGCTCTGTCCTTCATTAGCTTCTAGTATTAAAACAAGATCGAATCAAATGAGAGAAAGATAAGAAATATACTTTCCATCAAACTCGTTTTGACCTGTGCCCCGCCCCTCAAAATGATGCAACAATTTAATATTAATTTTATATATAGGGTCAAAGGTCACCTGTCAAAGTAAGTTTGATGGAAAGTATATTCCTGATCTCTCTAGCAGCTGGATGGCTTAGTGGGCTAAGTATAGGGTTTGCACACAGCCCTGGGTTCGATTCCAGGGTTGTCCACTGATCTCCACCCAGATTGGGTCCTTAGCCAAGACCCTTGATGCTGCTGCCTAACTGGGTCCCTGTGCCCCTCAAGTACAGGGTTGTGTCAGGAAGGGCATCCGACGTAAAAACTCTGCCAAATCACTGATGCCAAACAGTGGGTGCTGTTATGCTGTGGTGACCCCGAAAGGGATAAGCTGAAAGGTGAAAAAAAAGATGATATTCCTGATCTCTCTAATGAGGTCGGCATCTGAAACAAGGAACTATTTTTCCCTAAAGATAATGTTTTGGTCTCACTAACTCAAATATAAAAAGTTCATTTTTTGGTGCTGAATGCTCACAACTTTGCTCAACTTTACTACACTCTGACTCCATATAACATCAAATAACGACTAATCGACTATTAAATTAGTCGTCAACTATTTTATTAGTTGATTAGTCGACTAATTGTGGCAGGTCTAGCATACACTAGTGTGTTTAAAGTTCAGTTTAAGTAATAAAAAAAGATGAATCCTGCTTTTGTCTGAAGTTATAAAAGGCACATCAAAAATATACAATGAAATGTGAATAATCTAAACTAAGATGTTTTTCTACTTTAAAATAAACCCCTTCTCAATTCTTGACTTAGACTAGGGCTCTCATTGTTAGCATTACTGGAATACATTTCTAAATAGAAACTAAGTTGAAAATGAATGAGAATCAAACAAACATGTTTTCTTTTCACTGAAGAACTCACATACCCGAAACTATAACAGAACATTAAATTAACTAAAGGTTTATGAAAGAAAGTGCAGACATTGGATTGCTTTAGGGTTCCTTTAGGAAATTCTACACATGCTGTTAGCCCTCTTTTCTTTTTTTAAAATAAAAGTCAAAAGAAATAAGATTACAGTTAAGTGGCCAAAACATTTAAACTAAATGGAAAAGAAAGTATTTAATAAAGAAATTTTTTTTTAATTGATTTTTTTATTTAGACAAAAGGAAAATGTGAATGAAGATGAATATAATGTTGGTCTTTTTTGTGTAAAATTTATTAAAAAAAAAAGATACTATTGTTTTTGTTTTGTTTCTTCCTTTTTTGTGAGGTTACATATAAGTGCATTTACAATAAACAGAAAGGGAAACAACAACCCGGGTAAACTTTCAACTCATTTAGTTGAAAATTATTATTGACAACGATCACAACTTCAGGAGAAACGGCTAGAACTTCAAGTGTTTTGTGCTTCAGTTGTTACAATAAAATGCATGCGAGATGGTGGAGAGGTTGTTCATCAATATAGACTACAGAGTTTCTCTTTTTAACATTTTTTGTTGTTGGCGCGCAGCAGGATTTTTTTGTACCTCACCTCAAGTATCGGTTGAAAAATACTTTTTTTTTTTTTTTAGAATAAAACAAATTATCCCATGATGTAAGTCAAGAATGACGGACACATTCGGCTTTCAGGCACAACATGAGCAGAAGTGAGATAAACAGCTTCAGGAAGTGTCTGCAGTCACTGCTCTTCTTTCTAAAACAGATAAGCTGCAGGAAAAACCTCAGCTGATCAGGAATTGGTCCATCTACTGATCAAACTACATTTTCAGAGATGCAAATATAATCTAGTTCTTAGGTTTGATAAGATACACACAATAGGAAAAAAGCACAAAGAAAAGTGAGTAAGTTTCAAACATCCCTGCAGCTACAGCCAACAGAGCTGAGCTCTAATCTACTTATTAGCCGTCTCACAGTGACATAACAACCCCACAGGCCTGGAGCCTTTTCTCCACAGCGGTTTGTACTTTCAACACTAAGGTCTGCTCTGTGCAGGCAGCCTTTGCCAAGACTTTAGCACGCTTTTATTGGGATAAAAACCCAACACAGCTTTGCGTTCTTTTCACTCACTTTTCATGTCATTAGACTTCAGTATTTCACTGATATCCAGGGTGGCGATGCCAAGCAGCACGTCGGACTTCAGGGCCTGGTAGCTCCACACGCGAAACACCAGCTTGCTGAACGGAGTCACAATCCTGTTGGAAAAAAAGCAATTACAATACATTTCACAACATAAAAACAAACTTTCTTTTTGTCTGAGTAAATCAAGTTTTGTCTTATTAAATAATTTACAGTAAAACTCAGAAGCTAATCCAGGACAGAAGGCTTCTGTACCAAACACAGCTGTTTATCGGCGACATGAACGCCTCAGGAGAAAATCGTGTGAACTCAGGAGCTCCAGCCCTCTTACAATCTTTGGAAAACACATGATGTGTTAGCACGGTCAAAGCTTAGAACATTTATCAGCAGGAGGTGAGATTTATACTGTATTTAAATAACAAGAAGTTTCTCCCATAAGTTAATATAAAGATTATTAAAACAAAGTGGAAAACAAATCATTAACATTATAGGTAACAAAGTGACCTAAACGAGGAAAGTAGGCAATAAAAGAAAACAAGAAAACAATAAAGTAAATCAACAAAAAAATTTCTGTCTATCTAATGGTGTTTTTTAATGTAAAATGTATGTGTTTATTAGACTCTTGAAGCAACTCTTATGCTAATCCTGCATCAGTAGCAAACGATACATCTATAAATGTAAATATTACCAAAAAAACTCATTAAAAAGTTATTAAGCATGTAAACTGTTACTTTTCTCATCTTTTTCAGAGACTTTTGCTTTCATTCTTCCAGGAATAAACGCATTTTAGGAACTCTGAAGAAGCTCCTTTGACCCAACCAGCACCGAGCCTCATCTGCCACATGCGTTTCTGGGTCTGGTTTACCAAAAACTAAATATTCTTAAATTCTTCATGAATAATAAGGTTTTTGCAACAAAATCCATCAGAAAGTCCAGATGTTTTGAGCTCTAAAGACATGGAGTCTAACAAGTTTATCCAGACGACTTAAATGTGTGAAAAGATTGATATTTAGCCACATTTCAGTGGCTCCTATTTAATGTTTTTTTATTTAACAATTTCCTCCTGAGATCAACAACACATTGGGGCAAAAAAAAAGCATTCAGTTAGCCTCTGATTGTACAAGTTCTCTCACTGAAAAAGATGAGAGAGGTCTGTAATCTTCATTATAGATGTACCTCAACTATGAGAGACAAACTGAGACAAATAATCTAGAAAATCACGTTATCTGATTTTTTAAGAATTTATTGGTAAATTATGGTGTAAAATAAGTATTTGGTCAATAACAAAAGTTCATCTCAATGTTATATCCCCTTTGTCAACAATGAGAACAGACAAATATTTTCTGTAAATCTTTAGAAGGTTTTCTCAAACTGTTGATGGTGTTTTGGTCCATTCCTCCATCAGATCTCCTCTAGAGAAGTGATGTTTTGGTCCATTCCTCCATCAGATCTCCTCTAGAGCAGTGATGTTTTGGTCCATTCCTTTTCCAGATCTCCTCTAGAGCAGTGATGTTTTGGTCCATTCCACCATCAGATCTCCTCTAGAGCAGTGATGTTTTGGTCCACTCCTTCATCAGATCTCCTCTAGAGCAGTGATATTTTGGTCCATTCCTCCATGCAGATCTCCTCTAGAGCAGTGACGTTTTGGTCCATTCCTCCATCAGATCTCCTCTAGAGCAGTGATGTTTTGGTCCATTCCTCCAGTCAGATCTCCTCTAGAGCAGAGATGTTTTGGCCATTCCTCCATCAGATCTCCTCTAGAGCAGTGATGTTTTGGTCCATTCCTCCATCAGATCTCCTCTAGAGCAGTGATGTTTTGGTCCACTCCTCCATGCAGATCTCCTCTAGAGCAGTGATGTTTTGGTCTATTCCTCCATCAGATCTCCTTTAGAGCAGTGATGTTTTGGTCCATTCCTCCATCAGATCTCCTTTAGAGCAGTGATGTTTTGGTCCACTCCTCCATGTAGATCTCCTCTAGAGTAGTGATGTTTTGGTCCATTCCTCCATCAGATCTCCTCGAGAGCAGTGATGTTTTGGTCCATTCCTCCATCAGATCTCCTCGAGAGCAGTGATGTTTTGGTCCATTCCTCCATGCAGATCTCCTCTAGAGCAGTGATGTTTTCGTCCATTCCTCCATGCAGATCTCCTCTAGAGCAGTGATGTTTTGGTCCATTCCTCCATCAGATCTCCTCTAGATCAGTGACGTTTTGGTCCATTCCTCCATCAAATCTCCTCTAGAGCAGTGATGTTTTGGTCCATTCCTCCATCAGATCTCCTCTAGAGCAGTGATGTTTTGGTCCATTCCTCCATCAGATCTCCTCTAGAGTTTTGGGGCTGTCTTTGGGTAACACAGTCTTTCAACTCCCTCCAAAGATTTTCTAGAGATTACTTGAGATTGGATAGACCACCTTAGGACCTTGAAATCCTTCTTCTGAAGCCACTCCTTGGTTACCCAGGCAGTGTGTTTGGGATGGTTGTCATGGTGACAGACCCAGCCATGTTTCATCTTCAATGCTGATGGAAGGAGGTATTCTCTCTAAATCTGACCATACATGACTCCATTCATTCTTTCCTTTACACAGATCAGTCGTCCTGGTTCCTCTGATGGAAAACAGCCACAAACCATGATGATTCCACCTCCATGCTTTACAGTAGGTATGGTGTTCTTCTTTCTCCTCCAACAGTAGAGTTCTTACCAAAAAGTTCTGTTTTGGTTTCCTCTGACCATAGGACATTCTCCTCTTCTGGATCATCCAGATCTCTCTAGCAAACTTTAGACGGCCTGCACATGTACTGGTTTTAGCAGGAGGACACGTCTTTAACCCTTCCGCTCTCTTTGGGGTCCAGTTGACTCCAACCACATATTGATATGTGATTTCTTCCATGACAAAGGTGGACAGGATTTTATGTCTGTCATGGACATTAGTGAAACTCAAAAATCAAAGATAAAAAATAGTTCAGCGCACCGTCTTGGGGGGTCCAGATGACCCCACTTTTAATGTAAACAAACTAAGGAGAGCGGAAGGGTTAATACAGGTAACAAGTGGAGGACAGAGGATCCTCTTCCAGAAGAAGTTACAGGTCTGTGAGAGACGGAAATCTTGCTTGTTTGTAGGTGATCAAATACTTATTTTCCACCATAATTTACAAATAAATTATAAAAAAAATCAGGCAATGTGATTTTTTTCTCATTTTGTCTCTCATAGTTGAGGTATAGCTATGATGAAAATTACAGGCCTCTCTCATCTTTTAAGTCTCAGAATTTGCACAACTGATGGCTGACTAAATACTTTTTTGCATCACTGTAATTCTTACTGATAATTCAGGCTTAAAAACAAACTATGGCTAGAAGCTTTAAAAACAGGTTAAGCAATATAAACCCCAAACAAGAAGTGAACCTTTATTAAAGTCCCACTTCAATCATCTTCTATTTTCAAAGTGTTCCTAGCTGTCTTTTCATTATGATGATGCTGTTTTTAGCCAAAATCAAAAACCTGTGTCTTTTTCTAGGACATAGTTTCTGCAGAGCGCCAGGAGTTCATTAGAAATTCACCTCTGAGTTTTGGGCGGGCTGTAGGTGTGAAGCAACCCTTCCTCTCCCTGTTACTGAGAGCTCAGAGCTTGTGGCCTGCCCTGTGTATGTTCTACGCCACAAATAAGCTTTTGTCAAACACTATTTTTTGTCTGCTCCTGATTCACAACAATTTGAATAAATAAATAAATACTCAGAAATGCTATTTTAAGCTCAAGTTTCTTTACATATGACCACCATCATCAGAAAGATGCAACAAGAACAAAAAAACAAAACAAAAAACATTTCCGTAGTAGTCGGTTTTTAAGAGCTTCTGGAAATACTCTGAGCTCCTGGAAACAACAAGCTAATAATATTTAAAACATTATGACGGGTATTTGTGATCACAGACTAAGACTGGGTCTGAGTATGTGTGAACCTTTTGATCAGCAGCAGGCCTGACCGTTGGAACATGTCTCCTATGAGGTTACCCGTTTTGGGTTTGGGGTTTTTCACTTACACAGTGAGTGGCTGCTTCCACTTGGGGCTGTGGGTGTTGTTGCATTTTTCCGTTTTCTTGCATTGGCCGTCAACTGACAGTTCTACATAAGGACTGGGACCAAACCAGTTCTTCCTGTTTTCTCTGAGTTTAGCTGAAAGCACTGAAACAGAGGAGAGACGCAGCATGACAAACAGTCTCATTGCAAAGACAGAATTTAACAGTAATAACTGGCAAAAAAAAAAAAAAAGTTACTCAATCTTAAAACAAGTACTGACATAAAATATCACTATTCAGAAAGCCGTGATAATATTTTAAAAACATAATTTACAAGCAAAGTGTCAGGAATATGCTAATCACATGACATCCACTCACGTCTTGCCTAAAAGCTCCCAACAAAAAACCCTTCTATACTGGTTCAAACAGAGAATTGTGTTGCTTTCTTAGTAAACCTGCATGGGTAAGAGGTCAGCTCTCTAACTGAAAAAGTAAATGCATCCTAACATGCTAGGAATGCAGTAAATATGCATGATTGCTGTAACATAGCTACAGAACCACTGATATGAACTAAAACCTAAACCTGAAACCTAAAATACCAGAATGCTCCTTTGTTACAGCATTCACACCTTTTCTAACTAAAACGAGACAAAAGTCAAAGCAATAAAATAAATATTGATATGATCATTTAGATGTGTTCACTCCTGGCAAAAGTGAAAACTTACCATTAATTTGCAGCTGTGACTTGAGGGGGAAACCATTGGAAGTGCCTGACCTGGCGAGCCCACTGGCCATGACATAAGGCTGAGAAGATGCCCTAAAGCACAAAAATAAATATTAGAATGCAACTAATGATTCCTGCAAGGATCCAGAACATGTCTTCACACAAAGATTAGGAATAATCCCAAACCAGCAAACTAATACGTTCTCAGGATTATTTCTAAAAGGCTTTTATATATCTTAAAATCCTGTCATTTAGCAGAGAACTTTTATTTTTTATAGTTTTCACTCAATTATGTTTCAGAATATATTCTGGAAGGGGAAATGTGATTGTACTATTGAGTTTACACTGTTCTAACTCAGAAAACTTTTAACCCATAAAACCGTGTGAGATTTTCATGCTGAACTGTTTGTCTCTTCTTAAAAAAGGTGCTATTGATGCTGCAACAGGAAATATGAATACATGTTAACAGGCGGATTCAAAACAGGAACTGAGCCAGAGTAAATAGAAGTTCAGATCCAGAATATAAGGAAAAAAAGACTGAATGAACCCTTGATGAGCACAATGGGACTTTCCTCAACCAAAAATATGCATCTTGTCTACTCTGAATTACATGCTGGCAGATGTCTATAAAGTTTGAATAACTGCCATAGATTATTTTCAATTTGGCAACCAAATATCAAATTAAGAATTTGATTTTTGTTTGTTTATATATTTGGGGGGTTTCAGTCCGGTGCCAAACATTTTCAGAGGATTTGAGATTTTAATGAATGTTAAAAATGTGCTTAAAGGAAACGAAGGATGTATTTTTACTAGGGCCGGGAATCAATTAAAAAAGTAACTAATTCATTGCAAATCTGGAAAAAAATTAATTAATCTTAAAAATTAATATTCTTTATTTTGTTGCAGTATTTCCCAGCCACTTATTATCTGGAAATAATCATAATGTGAAAAAATTGTACAACCATAGAAAGAAAAATAAATCAACAATAACAGCCTAGAAAATGCAGCAGATAAAACACATGATCTGTGTTTTAGCTTGGCTGGTTAGTTACCTCCAAACGTCTCTGAATAATAGATGTTCCTCAGTCTGTCCAGCCCGGCGTGCACATGGCAAAGCAGGAGAAAGTAAGGGGCTCCTGGGTAAACTTTCCCTTTGGCTACTGCTTTGATCTTTGTCAATAATTTAATGCAACCGCTGACTTTGCTGCATCGCAAAAAGACTGACCATTCTCTGTCTCTGTTGATAGAGATACTGTGTACTTGTCTTTAATATTCTAACGGCTTTATTCCTTATTTCTATGTTTGAACTGTGTTGAACTTCATACTGAGTTTGAAGAAGTTTTTTCCTCTGTGTATATAACACATTCCACATGCAGTGCTGAGTAGAGGAAGCAAACCTTAATAAGACAGCATCCAGTGGAGGGAAGTTGTTACTCAAAGATGACAACTTTCTAAAACAAGGCCTCAGCGGAGACCAGCGTTGGCATCATGTAGCGACAGTCCAAATCTTGTACTAACCCAATCAATGTGCAAACCTAAAACTAATTTCTGTAATAGCAGGGCTTCCCTTGAAAATGAACAAAGAAGGAAGTCCTTCAAGCACGAAGCTCAAAGCTGCTTTGGGTCTTGTTGGTGACGAAGGCCTCTCTCCTCTGGAGAAATTGCATTTTGACTTCTATCTCATCATAAATATTGATCATATTTTACTCTAACAAAAAACTAAATCAGTTCCTTTCAACTTGATTTTTTTATTTAGCAATCTATAATCCTTCAGAGTCTGGGAAATTTGGTCAATGATCCTTTGAAATTGAGCAAAAACTGCTTGTCCCCCTGAACCACGTGTGTCAAAGTCAAGGCCCGGGGGCCGGATCCGGCCCTCCAGATAATTTTAATTTTATTAATGGCCCAGTGTTATCTTGCGCTTTTTTCTAACTTGTATAATTTTGACTAAATATATTTTTATGGAGAGTAAAATATTGAAAGTTATTTAAGGTTCAAGTTGATTTATTCTGGAATATTATTCCTGCTGCCTTTTTATTATTCATAATTATATTAAAAATTATATTAAAACGTATTTAAAAATGGGCTTTCTGCTAGCTTTTTTTTTACTATTTTGGCATTTACTAAGGTTGTTTTTTAAGCTATTTTGTAGTTTAGCTAATATTTCAGGTACATGCTAGCTGTTTTGGCTAGCCTAAGTTTTTTTGGGGGGGTTTTAGGCTAATTTGGCATTTAGCTGATATTTTAGGAAGCTATCAGCTTCAGCAATTTTAGTTATCAATTTTAGCATCTTCAGTGGCCAAATTTAGCTAACAGCATTCACACTAGCATTATTGCAGGTAATCCTATAGATCTAGTTCATAATTATGTCAACATTTTTAAAAATGTAGTTTTAGAGTGTTCAATAAAAGTTTATCCTGTTCGGCCAGCGACCTAAGGTGTGTTTTGGATTTTGGCCCTTGTGCAATTGAGTTTGACACCCATGCCCTAAAGAGTAAAATATTATTTTATTCAAAACAAAATCTATTTTTTTATGGACTTGGCAGAGAGAACATCCCCCAGAAATAATAAAATTGTCAACAGTTTAAGTCACAGACTTACTATGGGCCCATGACTAACGCTGTATATCAGCAAAACATGTCTAATTATATAGTATAGGGTTCAACACTATTTAGTTACTCAAATTATAGTCAATTTTTAAAGACAACTGTCTGACCAGTATTTTCATTATAAAGAAAAAAAAGAGGAAAAAATCAGAGCAACTCAGCAAGGGGTATAAATATTAAGTCTGTGGGGGTGAGGATCTAGAAAAACAGCTCAGACATTTTAGTCACGCAATGATCTAAGAGTTAATAAATGCCCAGCTAAACCTGCAATAAAGCCTGCTGACACAGAGGAACACCTTGCCAGGTAGCTGATAACTGCTGACGGTGATCAGGCCTTCTTCACAAAGTTTCCACTCATCTTAGAAGACAAATCTATCCTGTCAAAGGAGCTGCGGATCCACGACACTCATGAGCAGAAGACACATCCCATAATGTCAACAATGACGCCTGACAGGCGCAGTCTGATCGCCTGGTATTCGGGCCTTGATCCAACAGCATTTCTCACTGCTGATTCACCTTAGTGGAGAGAGTACAACGTATTATTCTGAGTTTCTAAAAGTAAAATGCCTTAAAGATTCTCAAAAGACGTGGGTGTAGTAACTTGACGGGCTTTAAATGTTGTTGCTATGCAGGAAGAAAAATGTCTTTATCTAATGTGCCTAAGTGAAGGTTTAAACAAACCTTAACAGGATTATATAAATTTCACCACCTGAAAATGTACTATTAAGCTAATGCTAACAACGATAGCCGATTTTTGGACTAAAATGAACCGATAACTAACTCAACTGTTAAGATGCTGAACGTGGAGCGGCTACATTTGCATTGACGGTACTTGTTATGAACGTGTTGAATGTCAGCTGGAGACCAAACAACCTGATGCCATCCCAGGGACGGCTAACAGCTAACCTGTTAGCCGGACAGAGGCTAACAGGCTGGAAACCCCAAAGTCAGATAGTACCGGACGGAGAGACAACTCGTCTGATTTATCGGGTGACACCTTCCGTCTTACCTTAATCCAGAAGACGCTGTAGCAACCGGTTGTCAAGCGTAAAATCCTCGCGGCTGTCGTCGTTCTGGTTTCAGTCAGCCTTCACTTTTAGGAAGTAGAAACTTCCACCATCTTCGTAAGCTCCCGTCACGTGACCGAAACAAGGCGGGGTGCGCTTTTCTCACCCTCTGCGTTGTGATTGGACCAGAGGAATGACGTGATTGAAAAATCAGGAAGTGAGTAATTTTGGGGAGAATTTAACACTTATAACGAATGTTTTCATATACATTCCTACGTTTTTCTCATTTAGAGGGTATCAATCTAATACTAAAATAAGACTTTGACTATAGAAAACGTTCTCTTAAGCTTTCTTCTTATCATCAGCAGGTGTTACTATACTGGAAATTCATTTTACAAATTAACTTAAGTCCACACAACACTCCCATATAGAACTGTCTGTATATTTTATGTAGAAACAAATCCTTATTTTGCACAAATCAGCTTGATAAGGGTATTTGGTCACTGTTACAATTTATAAATGACAGTTGAAACATGATCTCATTTCAATTTTTTTTCTTCTATTAAGTTTAAGTTAAATGGTTAAAAAAATATAATAATGTAATAAAAACAGTCTCTCGGCCTTTGATTCTAATGTCCTCCAGTCTGGTAAATAATGTTAAAGTTCAACTTCCATCTCTTTACTTGATGGTCAATTAGTTAATTAAAAACTTTCAAACTCATTTATATGATCTTTGTTAGAGAACTTTTCCAAAATTATTAATTATATTTATTTATGCAAGTAACTACTACATATATGTAGTGGTTTTCAAAAATAAAAATATAGAAACATATATATATAGTGTTATGCCCCAATTTGTCTAGGGGTGAGGGGCCTAACATAAAGGTAAATTAAATGAAATGTGTAACAAAAAACAACAAATGTCTCCATAAAAATATAACACAATTTATTTACAAAGACCAAAACCACCAAAATAATAACTAAAAGTGAAGCAAAAGGTTTCGGGGTGAACCAAGGCCAAAACAACAAACTAAACCCCAACTAACTCAACCCAGGGAGCTTACCTGCAAAAGAAACAGTAAAATAATGACACACACTAACCTCCCTGGACTAACATAAACAGGAGAAAACATTTACTAAAGAAAATGGCGGTTCACCCCTACAGCTTCACTTAAACTAAAACCAACACTAAACACAGAACACAGAGTGGGACCTAACACAAAACACCAAAGAAACTACAAAGTGTGCACAAATTAAAACAGGTGGAGAAGTTCACTGAGCTGCAGTGGAGACAAGTTGCAGCCCAGCTCCCTTCTCGTGGTCTGGAGGTCCATGTGGTGGTTTTGAAGGCTCCCCTCCTTCAGGTTGGACCAATGGGGAGCCACGCCTCCAGCACCACACCTGAAACAAATCAACAGAAAAACACACAAACATAGATCCACAAAACACAAAGAAGTCCCACTCTGACAAAAATACACTAAACCAAGAGAAACAAAACCAAATACGGCCACAGCCGTAACAATATATATTTGGGAAATGTTTTGTTCACAAGACCAGGTTCTTAAAAATCAAACATTTTTTACACATTCCATAAATATATCTGTTTATAATTTAAATCACTAAAGTTAATTTAAAAAGATGGAAGAATTGTGTCCACTTTCATTGAAGATAACAAGTTCTATGAAAACCCCTCTTATTATATTATGATATTTGCATTTGATTGTGATTTTTTTCTATATTTTTTTACTTGTCCATATAGCTCTGAGTGTAATCTTTTGAAGTTATTTTGTTGTTCTAAAATAAAAATAAACTTCTAAAAAATGTCCCAAATTAAAATACTCATAAAAATGAAATAGAACTGTCAGAACAAAGAAAGTGTTTAAACAAATATACAAGAAAGCAAAATAAAGATGTTTTTAATATATATATATATATATATATATATATATATATATATATATATATATATATAATGCTCACAAAAATTAAAGGAGCACTTTAAAGAAACACATTAGATACATCAGATCTCAATATGAAGTTGGATATCTATACAAATAACGAAAGGGCAGTGTCTTAGGAACAAAAGGATCCCAAGTCTTTTAATGAAAATAAAAGTTTTCAGCCTCAATTGTGTAGACACCATAAAATCAGAGTGAAATGAAGATGTGGCAGGCTAGTCCATTTTTTCCTAAACTTAATTTCTGCAACTCAAAATGCTTTTCAGTATCTTGTGTGGCCCCCACCAGCTTGTATGCATGCTTGACAACGTGGCGGCATGCTCCTAATGAGACGATGGATGGTGTCTTGTGGCATTTCCTCCCAGATCTGTGTGAGGGCATCCCTGAGCTGTTGTACAGTCTGAGGAGCAACCTGGCGGCACCTAATGGATCCAAACATAATGTCCCAGAGATGTTCTATTGGGTTTAAGTCAGGGGATGGTGAAGGCCATTCAATGGTTTCAATTCCTTCATCCTCCAGGTACTGCCTGCATACTCTTGCCACGTGAGGCCGGGCATTGTCGTGGATTAGGAGGAATCCAGGACCTACTGCACCAGCGTAGGGTCTGACAATGGGTTCAAGGATTTCATCTGGATACCTTATGGCAGTCAGAGCACCATTTCCTAGGCAGTAGAGGTCTGTGCGTCCCTCCATGGATATGCCTCCCCAGACCATCACTGACCCACCACCAAACCTGTCATGTTGAACCACGTTGCAGGCAGCATAACGTTCTCCTTGTCTTTTCCAGACTCTTTCACGTCTATCACAGGTGCTCAGGGTGAACCTGCTCTCGTCTGTGAAAAGTACAGCGCGCCAGTGGCGGACTTGCCAATTCTGGTGTTCTTGAGCAAATGCCAGTGGAGCTCCACGGTGCTGGGCAGTGAGCACAGGGCCCACTACAGGACGTGGGGCCCTCAGGCCACCTTCATGAAGTCTGTTCCTGATTGTTTGGGTAGAGACATTCACACCAGTGGCCCTCTGGAGGTCATTCTGTAGGGCACGAGCAGTGCTCAGCCTGTTCCTCCTTGCACAAAGGAGCAGGTATGGGTCCTGCTGAGGGGTTGAGGACCTTCTACGGCCCTGTCCAGCTCTCCCAGAATAACCACCAGTCTCCTGAAATCTCCTCCATGTTCTGGAGATTGTGCTGGGAGACACATTAAACCTTCTTGCTGCAGCACGTGTGGATGTGCCATCCTGGAGAAGTTGGACAACCTGTTCAACTTCTGTAGGGTTAAGGAATCTCCTCATACTGCCAGTAGAGATAATTATCAAGCCAAAATCAGCACGAGTGGAAAACCAGCCAAAAAAGATCAAGAGGGAGAAACTTGAAATGACCTCCACATGTAACACCAGTCCTGTTTGGAGGGTTTTCTAATTGTTGCCACTGAAGTGCACCTGTTGTTAATTCCATGAACACCAATACAGCTGAAATTGATTAACGAGGTCCTCAGCTGATTAACCAACCAGAAAATTATCAGACAGGTTTAATTCAATTCATGCCAGGCCCAATATATTGTCTCACTAAGTATACCCTACTTGTAGTTTACTGCTGGGGTTGTGCATTTACATATTTTTGTATTTCAATATGTTGCCTAGTCAGACAAAATTTTATACACAGGACTATCTTGATTGATCTGTAGCTGAAATTTAATTAAATTCAAGCCACAAGTATTTTACAAATGTCAAAGTATTCAAACATAGGAAATTTTGCACTGTAATACAGTATCAACAACTTTATTTTTATTTGCATGTGTTTTTATCCATCTTCTGCTGCTCATCATGGCCTGGTGGTGGTTGTGGGGTGATCTGGACATGGATGCCTTGACCTTCCTGACCTCCCAAAAGCTTTCTTAAGTTCTGCCAGGAAAACCACAAAGTGTTCCCAGAACAGGTTCAATTTACTGCTGACAACACAAATCAGTCCTGCTCTAGTTGAACATGGCACTTAGACCGAGGTCCCAGACTGTGTATCCGTAGAGCATCTCCCACAGGACACAGTCAGGGAAAAGAAATGATGCTTTTATCAAAGTCCACAAAGCACTTGAGGATGGGATGAGCAATTTCCCATCACCCCACAAGAACTCTGAGTAAGGTGATTTACTATTTCTCCTCAGTCAGAGGTTCTGTCATATTTTAGAAACAATGGGCTGTATACACGACCTACTTCCGCATTCAGCCTTTGAATGCTCAGTCATTTCCGGCCGGAGCCGTGGGCTGTTGTTTATGTGGAAATAGTGGAGTATTTGGATTTTAAAATGTGTCTTTTGGAGCTAACAAGAGTGGCTATAAATTATGTTAGGCACATTGTTTGTTTTTCTAGTAAAATACCCCAACAAAACAAATGCAAAAAGATTTTAAATTGTATATGTCGTCCTACATAGGAAATTTCGAAGGTAACTTGCTAATGCTAATGTTCTTAGCACATGTTGACGTGCGACCAGCTCTAAAACTGAAGGACATTCATGTTGGCGACACATTATAGGTGCAGGCAAGAGGCAGATGGCTGCATTGTTTCATGCATTTTATGTGAATTCAAAGCTAAATGTCGCAGTATTTAATGAAGTCCTGTAAGCTGTCACGCAGCTAGAGCGCAGAGCGCAGCTGTAGATGCGGCCATGATTGGGAATAACCGCAATCCTAACCTTAACCTTTCCTTCGGGTCCGTGCAGCCAAGAATAAAGTTCAGAACTGACTGCAGTATTTAGAAAAGTATTTGTGAATACCGTTGTCACCAATCATTTGGGCTAATGCTAGCTAGCATGAAAGACACGTCTGATTATCACTGTCTTTATCTTTATGACCCGTTAGTTGTGTTTTAGTTACTCTACAGCTGAGTGTTTCTAAATGTGTGCAAATGTAATGTTCACTGTCAGGTAGAATCAACCTGAGACGTGATTCCTTTCCTACGTCTCAACAAAGGCGAGGTTACCGTTAGCGCACGCCGCTATCGCTCCACGAAGAAGGCAGGGGCAGCTCATCATCAGCTGAGAGTACGATCAGTAATCCGAAAGTCACTTCAAAGTTGGTTTACACATAAAAGGTTCTGTTGGACAGGTTTTAAATGTTCTAACATAACTATGTTTCATCCCAAGAAGTCACATGATCATACAGTACATGATAGCGTTTTGTGAGTGTTTGGTGTTTCAGAAAGGTAAACTTAGCCTTTTTGGATGTCATTGTGTTACACATAATCATAAACTATCATACAATGTAAGAAATAATGAAAATGAACCAATACCAGGGAAAGTACTCAGAGATTTGCCAAGTCATATAGTTAGCCACAGCCGGAAGAGAGTAAGTGCTCTCATTTGAAACCGGAAATGCGTCACACAGCTAGAGTCCATTTCTTTGACTTTTTTAATTTGTTGTTTTTATTGATTTATTAACTATTTGATTGTTTAACCTGAAGGTGGATTCACTAAATTATCTAAGAAACCCACATTTAAAAAAATTCAACACACTGCCTGCTCAGAATGCTGGTGAAGTAAAATTTAAAAATTTGGAGATGAGAAGTGTTTTATTTTGAAAGTGGCCACAGGAAAACCCCCTGGTCGTGCTGTTGAGTTTGACAGTTTGTTCTGTGTCTATAAAAAGAGAACGAGACCTTAGATCCAGAACGGGGATATTTCTAAGAAAAGGCAGCTTGACATTGAACACACTGTTTAAAATTGTTTATGGGTACATTTACATGGATTTCCACACTGTGGATTCACAGAAAGCGAAAACTACTTCTGTGATGTGGAAGGGCAGATAATGATAACAAATTAAAGATATGTTCCCTCTTCCTTAATGATCTAGAAATGTCAGCCTTCCCTGATAAGTTTCATATCCACTCTTCAATAATGTATATATGACATTACTGTTTAGGAAAATGTTTTTAAAGATTGATACATCCTCATTGAAATAGCTGTTTGTGCATGTTATCATTAAAACCAATAAGCAAATGCTCATTATATTTCATATTTTATTTATTTTTACCCAATTTTGCGGCCCATATTTGGAATTTTAGTCATTTAGTCCTCTTTTTTAAAGTTTTAATTCTGTACTAAAGTGTAAATCGTGCAAATAGTTTTAGCCATCATCCTAAATCTGTTCACAGCACTGTTTTATTTAGGGTACTTTTTAAATTTACTATATTGTCCTACTTATTGTATTTGTTCTATTGGTTTGCTTGAATATCTCAAATCTCCAGAAAATCAATTGTGATTGTGTTTTAAAAGGATCTCTGAGCTTGAGTACCCAGGATTCCCCAGGGGTCTAAATCCTTCTATATAGTGTTTTAACTGGACCATAATCTCTGACTTCACCCGTAGGATTCAAAAGCTTAAAGGTGGTGTTTGTGTTGTTTAGACTCAAATGATATGAAAAATTGAAGGTTCTAATAAATTTAAAGATGTTGATTAAAAAAATCGATAGTCAGGAATAAAACACGAAAGCAAAACAAAGAAAATTCCAAAATATTTTACAGCCAGGGTGTACATTTGTTTAGTTTGATATCAGACTTCTTTCATCGTTGTTAAATGTTACGATATGTTTAACAGTCTGACTTTTTAAATCAGGACAGCTTCAGCAATGTTTTAGTCCGTAAAACATTTTTTTGTAACACTTTATAATAAGATTCCTTAACAAGCTTTATTAGCACATTAATAAACATTATTGATGTGTTCATAGGTTATTAGTAAGGATTAGATGCAGTGAAGTGGGGCTTGAGGGTGGGTGGTGTGGGCACGCAGCGCGCAGCACTCGAATGTCTGGCTGTATTTCATAGCAGATCAAAGAAAGGTCGACAGGTCGCTGCATCACATCAGCCAATCAGAAACTCAGCTTTGGGCACGTGATGTTTTCATTAACCCAATCAGTGGGTAAAATAGTAATCCAATATCAGTGTTTTGTCCTTGTGCAGCGCGGCAGTTCTCTGGCTGCAGCCAGCCTCCTGGACTTCAGCGGAGCTCGCTCGCTCAATACGCCGGCAGACCGACAGCCGCTGCAGGGAGCTGGGTCAGCCTGCTCGGGTCTCCTGAACTGGGGTGTTTTTCTTAATTTCGTCGAGACAATTATAAAAAAGGTCCCTATTTTTCCCTCTCTTTGGTTAATGCGGGACAGCCATCAAACTCAGTCACAGAGACACAGAAACACAGTGGAAGCAGCTGTCATCCAGAAGCCCCGGTAACAAGAATTTCCTCACAATCGATAAACCAACATTATCTGTGTCTTCCATTCAATGGAAGTGTGACATACACAGACACGCACCAGAGGCGTCTAGCTCAGGATCACATGTTTGACAGGCGACGAGCAGCGAATTCGCTTCGTGGTGAAAGAGAGGTGGGCCACCGGTTTGTGTCTTGGAGCTCTGATTTAATACGAACAGCCAGCACCTCAAAAAACAACTACACCCAAAATGTCCATTTTTGACACGGATTGCTTAACCATGCGTCAATATGTGACGACTTGGGAATGAAAATGTGTTGATTTGGGAAGATGTAGGCATTATTTTTTATTACTGAAGTACTGAAATTTGCAACGATTAGTAATTGAAGCGAAACAAAAGAACCACTTTGGCACCGGAACAGAATAAAACCCAATCGGTGGCCAATCTACTTCTGATGAGGGTGGATTTAGTGTAAACATTATATAAATTTACAAGAGATGTTTAAATATATATATATTCAGATTTTTGCTCCTGCGTGGGCCTCTTTCTGTTTGTCAGATGGATTCAGTGAATCCCTGAAGCTTTGATGGTCTGCAGATCCTGTAGGACTGTCTTCACAAAGAGCATGAAACGTCCTGAGGGTCTCTGAATGGAAAGTGGCATGCTACTTTGCTCATTATATTGTAAAATTCATCTCATGAGAGTAAAAGACTTTCCTATTTTGTGAATATTTGAACCACAAAAAATGCAAACAACATTAGTAGCCCTTGGCATTTGTTTGTGTTTGTGGAAATTTAGGTAAGGCCTTCAGATGCTCTTGAAGTCTTTGGTCATTTGCCTCCAGCCCCCCCAAAAAACAAAGATGTTTCATCTCCTTTCAAGAACCAAAAGTAAAGGACATACATGCCAACTACTTTCCTTTTCAGTTCTTAAATAACCAAAAACGCTCTTCAGTTTCCATCTTTGTTGTCTTCTGCCGTTTTTTCTGTTTTGGTTGGTGTTTGTCAGTGTCCCAGCTCCAGCGATTTCTTTTTCCTTTCAGATACCGGTGGTCTCCAGCTGGTTGCGAGTGTCCCTCTCCCCGTGGGTTCCTGCCTCGCCCGAGTTCTCTTGCTGAATCAGGGACAGAGCGTGGCTGTTCTCTTTCGCCTCAGAAAGCGGAGTAGGAGCAGGATGCTCCAGGTTGACGGTGGCACGACTGGTCTCCACGATGGAGGAGTTGGTGTGGTAGTTGAAATGGTTGCTGGTAGCAGGCGCTTCTCCAAAGCCAGTTTTCCCCCAGGCAGATTTCCACTGGACCCATTTCCTCTGCAGGGCGGTTTGAGCCTGGAATCCACAGGAGAAGCAAGAAGCCATTTTATGAGTGACCCGGGTTTCAAATTAGTTTCTCCAAGATGATACAAAGTGCTTTGACTCTTTTTGTATTGCAGAACTTAACAAAGTGATGAGCAAACTACCTTCTGTGGCCCATTAAACTATTTAGTCTATGGGGCCAAAATTTTTAGAAACCCAAATAAAAGAACTTGAAAAAAATATTGGTGTTTGGCCAAAAAAATTCAAACTCAATTATTTTCAGCTTCAAATGTTCTGTCTTTTGAGTTTCAAAACTCAAAATTTCAGTTTCAAAACTTTTTTTTACTTTCAACTCTTTTTTTCTCAGAGTTGAATCTGAAAATTTCAGGTCTGAAACTTTTGGCCCTCTTATGGCACGTGTTATGGCTAACATAAAAGACCAATCAAAATCGATGAGGGTGGTAACTTCAGTCCCGATGCATTCACTGACTCTGAGAACTTGGATAACTACAGTAAGAAAATGGCTGTACTATAACGACACTGAAGTTAGCTTTCTATTCACAGCTTTCGGTTTGCAAGAGCACTAAAGGAACATTCCACTGTATTCTCCACACCAAAGAATACACATGTGGACAAAAGTGTTGGTACCCCTCAGTTAAAGAAGGAAAAACCCACAATTCTCACTGAAATCACTTGAAACTTACAAAATTAACAATAGATAAAAATGTATTGAAAATTAAATATTCAAAATCAGCCATCACTTTTGAATTGTTGATTAACATAATTATTTAAAAAAACAAACAAAAGAAATAGGGCTGGACAAAAATGATGGTACCCATAACTCAATATTTTGTTGCACAACCTTTTGAGGCAATCACTGCAATTAAACGATTTCTGTATTTGTCAATGAGCGTTCTGCAGCTGTCAACAGGTATTTTGGCCCACTCCTCATGAGCAAACTGCTCCAGTTGTCTCAGGCTTGATGGGTGTCTACCTTGGCCTTGGAGTTCACCTTTAATTTCTTTGGAGGTTGTTCTGGGCTCTTTGGATACAATTCGAATGATCCGTCTCTTCAATTTGTCATCAATTTTCATCTTGCGGCCACGTCCAGGGAGGTTGGCTCCTGTCCCGTGGGTCTTGAACTTCTGAATAATATGAGCCACTGCTGTCACAGGAACTTCAAGCTGTTTAGAGATGGTCTTATAGCCTTTACCTTTAAGATGTTTGTCTATAGTTTTTTGTCGGATGTCCTGGGACAATTCTCTCCTTCGCTTTCTGTTGTCTATGTTCAGTGTGGTACACACCTTTTCACCAAACAGCAGAGTGACTACTTGTCTCCCTTTACATAGGCAGACTGACTGATTATGAGTTTGGAAAAACCTGTGATGTCAATTAAAGGACACGCCTGAGTTAATCATGTCACTCTGGTCAAATAGTTTTCAATCTTTTATTGAGGTACCATCATTTTTGTCCAGGCCTGTTTCATTAGTTAGTTTTTTAAAATAATTATGTTAATCAACAATTCAAAATTGATGGCTGATTTTGATTGTTTAATTTAAAAAAAAATATTTATTGTTACTTTTGTAAGTTTTGAGTGATTTCAGTGAGAATTGTGGGTTTGTCCTTCTTTAACTGAGGGGTACACTTTTGTCCACTTGTGTATATCCTGATAGTAACGGGTGCATTTCTCTCTAGAAATATTGCCAAGTAAAGATTAGTCCACAAAATATTTTATTCTGAGTGATTTTCCACCAAAAAAGAGTGAATATCCCACCATGTTTTTGCAAGTGACAGGCAGAAACTTAAAAGTCACGTGATCAGGCGCAGCCCCATAGAAATGGATGACAGAATGAGACGTAGCAATTTCACACTTCAGACCAGTTTTTTGTGAAACTTCTACGTTTTTCTCTGTGGACAAACGTGGGTACTTAACGTTTTTGTAGGAGACTGGGTTGTCTGAGGCTATGGTTCTCGACCGGAGAAAGATAGTTTGCCCTCTCTCTGTGGGTGGAGTGCTCCTGCCGCAGGTGGAGGAGTTTAAATATCTTGGGGTCTTGTTCACAAGTGAGGGAAGATCGGAGCGTGAGATCGACAGGCGAATTGGAGCGGTGTCCACCATTTTGCTGTACCGGTCCGTTGTGGTGAAAAGAGAGCTGAGCCAGAAAGCAAAGCTCTCAATTTACTGGTCGATCTTCGTTCCAGTACTCACCTATGGTCATGAGCTTTGGGTCGGGACCGAAAGAACGAGATTCCGACTACAAGTGGCTGAAATGAGTTTTCTCCGGAGGGTGGCTGGACGCTCCATTACAGATAGGGTGAGAAGCTCGGTCACCCGGAGAGAGCTCGGAGTAGAGCCGCTTCTCCTCCGCATCGAGAGGAGCCTGTTGAGGTGGTGCTGAAGGAAGTGGCTGGGGAGAGGAGGAAGTCTGACCATGTGTTTCTTTTCACAGCCACTAGATGGGCTAGCGGTTAGAACTCCTACCCTAACAATCCGGAGGTAACCAGTTCAAGCTCCACTGGGGTTGATGTGTTTTTTTGTTTTGTTTTTCTTTATCCCAAAACTGTTCAATTCAGGTAAGTATTTTTTTTCTTTAAGATAGACAAGGGTAATAAATGACAAAATAGCAATATGGGGGGTGTTTGTTTTGATTTCGCTATTTTTAAAGGGTAATCAAATAGTGCAGGTGCAGGCTGATTACAATCTCAGCCCAAATTTGAAAAATGCCAAAAAGAGGTCATAAGCGGGTGGTGGAGCCAGACTGAGCGGCACAGGAGTGGCTTAGACCTATGATTGACTTATGGGCTATGTAGCATATACTGGGTCTTCAATATGTAGAGTGGCTTGTCTTTGTGATGTTCAATAAAAAATCAAACCAAAAAAAGAAAGAAAAATACGGAGACTGGTACCGGGCAAAATGATGCAAGTGTCTCCACAGAACATAACAAAACAGAGAAATAACAAAAATGTAGATTCTTCCATTTCATTATGGTAGATTTTCACAAGTTTTTTTTTTTTATCCATTTTTTTGCATGTGTTTTAGAGAGTGTTATTATTTTGTTTCTTGTACAGCACTTTGAGGTGTTTTTAATAGGAAATGACCTTTGTTACTTCACTTTGTCAAGTTTATCAGCCAGTCTTACAATTGAACTTCATCAATCAATCCTCCTCCTTTCTGGGCTTGGGTAATCAGCATTTACAAGCTCAGTTGTATAGATTCTTTCACAAAGGAAAAATCTGTTCATTTGACAGCAGTGTGTAACACTAGAAAGAGCCGTTCTTGTACTATTTACAGCTTAGTTTTTAGAAATATCCAAAATGTAAATATACCACGACATCAATGATTTCCTGAGCTTTAATTTGAGCCATGTTTTGTGGAAATCGGTTAAGAGATGAGGGAGCTAGCCGCATTTTTGTGGTTGATTCCTGCATGTTGTACATCAGAAAATTCAACTGCAATACCTTGTTTCAACCTGTAGATGGCACACATGGAGTTTTAGACTATATTTATATATTTTATTAGTATATATTTATATTTTCCTAAATTTTTTAAGAAAAAAAACATTTAATCCAAGCGCTGTATTTACAAAGTACATTCAGTCTGCAAAAGCAAAAATATTTAGAACAAATATAATTCATAAACATGAATGTAATATTGTTTCTTCTGCTCTAATAAGAAAAAAATGCATATGTAGATACAAAAAACAATAAGTGAATATTTAAACTAGAGAATAACATAATTTAAAAAAAATATGCACGAGTACAAAGGCTGGAACCTTAAACTGTGAAATGTTTTTTACATTTGTGTTACACATGGAAAACAGCATAAAATAACAACCCTAAAGCTCAGAGTTAACAAGTTTATGAAATGGATGCAGTGAAGAGGGGCATGAGGGTGGTTGGTGTGGGCAAGATGGATGCAAAGGATGGGGTCAAATCATGTGTCAAAGTCAAGGCCCGGGGACCAGATCCGGCCCTCCAGATCATTTTATTTTATTGTTATCAATGACCCGATGTTATCTTGCACTCATTTCTAATTTGTATAATTTTGACAAAATATATTTTTATGGAGAGTAAAATATTGAAAGTTATTTGAGGTTTATTAAGTTGATTTATTCTAGAATAACATTCCTGCCTTTTTATTATTCATAATAATGGGAAAAACTTATGGTTTTCAAGTTTTAAAAAATGGTATTCTGGTAGATTTTTTGGGGGATTTACTAGGATTTATTTATTTATTTGTTTAGTTAATATTTTAGCTACATGGCTAATTTAGGGTTTTGTTAAGTTTTTTTTTGTTGTCAATTTTGCAATAGCGCTAAAATGCTAGCTGTTTTGGCTGATTTAGGCTTTTTTTTTCTTTTTACTTTTTTTAGGCTGTTTTGAAGTCAAGCTATTTTTTCAGCTACATGCTAGCTGTTTTGACTAACTAGATTTTTTTTTGTTTTTTAGGTTAATTTGGCTTTTAACTAATATTTTAGCTGGCTATCAGCTTTAGCGTTTTCAGCTATTAGCTTCAGTGATTTCAGCTAGCAACTTCAGTGTTTTCAGCTATCAATTTCAGTATCTTCAGCGGCCACATTCAGCTTACAGCATTCACACTAGCATTATCACAGGTTATGCTATATATCTAGTTCATAATTATGTTAAAAAGTTATGGTTTTAAAGTTTTAAAAATTTTGCTCTATAGTGTTCAATACATGTTTATCCTGTTCGGCCCGCGACCTAATGTGTGTCTCTATTTTTCCTCCTCTTGGGCTAATGCGAGACAGCCATTAAACTCAGTCACAGAGACACAGAAACACAGTGGAAGCGGCTGTCAAAAAACAACGACACCCAAAACGTTAATTTTTGACACGGATTGCTTGACCATGAGTCAATATGTGATGACTTGGGAATAAAAATGTGTTGATTTGGGAAGATGTAGGCATTATTTTTTATTACTGAAGTACTGAAATTTGCAACGATTAGTAATTGAAGCGAAACAAAAGAACCACTTTGGCACCGGAACAGAATAAAACCCAATCGGTGGCCAATCTACTTCTGATGAGGGTGGATTTAGTGTAAAAATTATATAAATTTACAAGAGTCCTGTAGGACTGACTTCACAAAGAGCATGAAACGTCCTCAGGGTCTCTGAATGGAAAGTGGCATGCTACTTTGCTCATTATATTGTAAAATTCATCTCATGACAGACATTTTTAGCAACGCAGTAAAAGACTTTGCTATTTTGTGAATATTTAAATCACAAAAAATGCAAACAACATTAGTAGCCCTTGGCATTTGTTTGTGTTTGTGGAAATTTAGGTAAGGCCTTCAGATGCTCTTGAAGTCTTTGGTCATTTGCCTCCAGCCCCCCCAAAAAACAAAGATGTTTCATCTCCTTTCGTGAACCAAAAGTAAAGGACATACATGCCAACTACTTTCCTTTGCAGTTCTTAAATAACCAAAAACGCTCTTCAGTTTCCATCTTTGTTGTCTTCTGCCGTTTTTTCTGTTTTGGTTGGTGTTTGTCAGTGTCCCAGCTCCAGCGATTTCTTTTTCCTTTCAGATACCGGTGGTCTCCAGCTGGTTGCGAGTGTCCCTCTCCCCGTGGGTTCCTGCCTCGCCCGAGTTCTCTTGCTGAATCAGGGACAGAGCGTGGCTGTTCTCTTTCGCCTCAGAAAGCGGAGTAGGAGCAGGATGCTCCAGGTTGACGGTGGCACGACTGGTCTCCACGATGGAGGAGTTGGTGTGGTAGTTGAAATGGTTGCTGGTAGCAGGCGCTTCTCCAAAGCCAGTTTTCCCCCAGGCAGATTTCCACTGGACCCATTTCCTCTGCAGGGCGGTTTGAGCCTGGAATCCACAGGAGAAGCAAGAAGCCATTTTAGGAGTGATTTGCAGAGATTAACCTGCCCATTAGTCAATGGGGCCAGCATTATTAGAAACCCAATTGCAACAAAAATTTCAAATGTCTGAAACTTTTTGCTATTCTAAAATAAACATAATTATTTTTGTTGTGTCCGGACCAAAATTAAAAGGAACGTTCCTCTAGGGAAAAGCGACAGACATGACTGGCTCTTTAGCTTGCTTTATTCACCCACAGCTAGGATCAACAACATGATACTTTTTACCATTTCAGAACTGACTTCTTCTTTTGTTACAACACACAAGCGCTCTCTAGTGGATAGGCGGGGAACGTCCAGGTACGTTTTCCAAATAATGGTTAGGACACCACAGCTCCTCCCCTGAAGCTTTAAAGTGGAGCACTTTTTTTTTTTTTTTACAGAACCATATAAATGCAGAGCACAAAATGCAGTCAGTGGTTTACGTAACCCTACAACATTGCTACTTACAACATTTAACAGCAGGTAAAACATTACAGGTTTAATCGGTCAGGAGGATGAACAGGAGGACTTCTCCTGGGTCAATAGGGTAGTCCCAGTACGGTTGAGTTTCCGCTTCTTCTGATGTTTCACTGTTTTGTTTGGCCTCCAGCATTTGGTTTACATGTCTTTTTATACATTTCCCATTTACAGTCACCAGATGTGTCACAGGACCCAAAACTGTATTTATTACAATATCCAACCACTTCTCTCCTCCTTAATGCAGTCCAGCGGCGTGTAACACGAGAAAAGTTGCATGTGTAAACCTTTCTCCGCGAATGGATGGGATTAGTGCAGCAACAGAAGAACAGACGGAAAACAACTGCGGTCAAGTGAGCCGCTGTTCGCTCAGCCGCGATCAAGCCAGCCGCGCTACAAAAAAGTAATGCGCCCGTATTACACGGTTTACAGCAGAGCATGAAACTCGGTTGAAGAGCTTTCTGTTGGAGCATTAGAACGTCAGATGTGCTCGGAGTAAAATGAAAAAGAGAAATAAAATTCTAAAACAAAACTACGTATTCTATCAGTGGATATTTGTACTAATAATCTGTTATTTATTATGTCCTTTCTAAAAAGAAATGTTTAGAGTTTTCAATAATGAAGTTAAATAAAGTCATTTAAAAAATAAATGAGTCCATAATTCCAGGCCTTGGACAGAAAATGCTTGTTCTACAGGTCACCCTCTTTAACCTCAAGGAGACTTTTGTACTTTCACTGTATAGTTTTTGAAAAATAGTAGTTAAACTTTGCATTTTTGACGAGAAATATGTTACGATGGTCATCTTTGAATGTAAATAAATAGATTTTGGTCCATAATTCCAGGGCTTGGATACTATATCCTTGTTGTACAGGTCACCCTCTATTACCTCACAAAGAAGTGTGTACTTTTACTGTATAGTTTTTGAAAAAAATGTCTTTAAACTTTGCATTTTTGACAAGAAATAAGTCAAAATAGCCATTTTTGAATTTGAATAAAACGATTTTGATCCATAATTCCAGGGATTGGATATTATATGCTTGTTCTACACATCACCCTCTATTATCTCACAAAGACTTGTGTATTTTTACTGTATAGTTTTTGAAAAAAATAGTACTTAAACTTAGCATTTTTGACGAGAAATATGTTACGATGGTCATCTTTGAATGTAAATAAATAGATTTTGGTCCATAATTCCAGGGCTTGGATACTATATCCTTGTTGTACAGGTCACCCTCTATTACCTCACAAAGACTTGTGTACTTTGACTGTACACCCCCCCGGGCCGCGGAATAACTCCACACTGGCTGACCGGTCCACAGCCCCAAAAAGGTTGGGGACCACTGATCTAGATAACAGATGACACCATCGATTCCCTGCAACACTTGATTCATCGACTTTTGGAAAATGGCAGATGCACTAGCAACACCATAAGGAAGTCTGTTTACTTGATATAATCCCTTATGTGTATTGATTGTGAGGAATTGTTCTGAACCCTCATCCAGCTCCACCTGCTGGTAAGCTTGCGAAAAGTCCAGTTTGGAAAATCGTTCACCTCCGGCTAGTTTGGTGAACAAGTCTTAAGTCTTCAGAATGGGGTACTGATCTATCTCAAGCCATGGGTTGATAGACACTTTATAGTCCCTGCATATCCTCACTGTTTGATCCATCTTTGGGATGTTAACTGTAGGGGCAGCCCATTCACTCTAATTTGCAGGTGTAAGAACGCCGTCAGCTTCTATTTTATTTAACTGAGCTTCCACTGCATCTCGGAGTGCATAAGGCACAGATCGCGGTTTACAAAATTTAGGAACAGCACCAGGCACCACATGAAGCTTAGCTTTAAGTCCCTCCACTTAACCTAGGCTGAAAAACCATTGAGTATTTATTACATAGATCTTGCACCCCCACACATGCAACCTTGTTTACTAAGACAGTTTAGTTTTAATTTTTGCAACCAATCTCTTCCCAATAAGGCTGGACCATTCCCTTGAACAACCAGTATTAGAAGAACAAATGACACTCCATTACATTTTGCAGTAACAGAAATGCTCCCTTTCAGTTTTAAGGGCTGCTTGTTATAGGTTTTGAGCACACAGTTGGTTGGGATTAGTTTCACTTTCTTGAATCTACGTTTGTACAGACTCTCTTAAATCACAGAAACGGCTGCCCCTGTGTCTTTCAACCTTTTTTTGTTACCCATGGGTAATGAGTGACCAAACCTGGCGGGGATTCGATCGTCACGCTTTCTGCTGTAGACGTGGAGTCGGCCAGAGTTGGGGAACTCTTGCTCTCTGAAGTGGATGTTTCCACCAGCTGCACCTCTGGTGGTCTGGTCCTCCCAGTCCTGATCTCTCTTGGTCTGGTCATCAAGATGCTTTGTCCACTTTGTCGGCCAGTCTTTCTTTCCTTCTTGGTTTCTGCATGCTTTGGCAATGTGTCCTTTCTTCTTACAAAGTCGGCAATCCACATCTTTAAATCTGCACTCACTGGGCATGTGGCCATGGCCCGCACACCGATAGCAGGGTTTCATGCGCTCTTCTTTCTTTGGTTTAGAGCTGGAAAGGAAGGTTTTCTGAGACCACTGCTGGGCATTTTGTTTTGCCACTTCAAATGCCAGTCCCATATCATAAGCTGCAGTTAGTGTTAATTATTTGGTATGAGCAGCTGATAACAACCGGTCACGCAATTCTGCATTTTAACTCCACCTACTAATCTGTCTCTGAGAGCATCTTCTAGAAAAGTCCCAAATTTACATGTAGAAGCCAGCTTTATTAGGCTTGCCATGTACTCACTTATTGACTCATTCTCGGACTGATTCCTTGTGTTAAAACTTGTATCTTTCTGCAATGACGTTCGTTTTCGGAGCAAAATGGGTGTGCAGCAGCTCCTGTAGATCCTCCAGCTTTTTCTCCGACGGTTTCACAGGTGCACACAAGTCCATCAGCAGCATGTGGTTTTTCTTTCCTACCACTGTTAAAAACACTGCTTTGGCCTTCTCCGTGTCCATTTTAATTGCATTTGCCACAAAGAGTTGTTCTAACCTTTCCAAATAGGCGTCGAAACATTCTTCATTTTCATCAAAGTGCAAGTCGTCACCTTTTCCAAACGCCGCCATGTTGCAGAGCCGGTCGTCTTGTCTCAACGGAGTTTCATGAATAAAAACTCTTCTCACCAGGAGGAAAATCCCATCCTCGTCGCCAAAAATCTGTTGTGTCCAGACCAAAATTAAAAGGAACTTTCCTCTAGGGAAAAGCGACAGACATGACTGGGTCTTTAGCTTGCTTTATTCACCCACAGCTAGGATCAACAACATGGTACTTTTTTACCATTTCAGAACTAATTTCCTCTTTTGTACAACAAACAAGCGCCCTCTAGTGGATAGGCGGGGAACGTCCAGGTAAGTTTTCCAAACAATGGTTAGGACACCACAATTTTCAGCTTCAAATGTTCTGTTTTTTGGGGTTCAAATTTCTGGTTTGAAACTTTTGGCCCTCTTGTAACACAAAGGACCAATGGAAATCGATGAGGGTGGTAACTTCAGTTCCAGTGCATTCACTGACTCTGAGAACTTGGATAATTACAGTCAGAAAATGGCTGTATTGTCTGTACTATCACAACACTTAAGTTTGCTTCCGATTCTCAGTTTCTGATTTGCAAGAGCACTAAAGCAACATTACACTGTATTTTCCACACTAGGACCACCAAAAGAGAAGAAGAAGAAGATCAATTTAATTTATCCCTGCACTGAAATTCTGTAAAAATAGGTCTTGTTCAAAAACCGCTGGACCTAGACAGCTCAAACTTGGATTAAATTATTCTTTGGATAGGGAAGAATTCATACAGTTTAATTTGTTCATTTGACAAAATGTTTATTTGAACAGGACCTGTTTTTTGGTGGTCAGAGTGCAAAAAATTTGTGATGCGACTTTGTGTCGAGTATTGGAGGAGGAGTTTCCGCGAAGTGTGTATCAAGGCTTGCTTCATCTAGGGGAAGGGCAGAAAATGATGACATCTGAAGCTTTGCTTGCTGTGTTGTACCACGTGACAGATTCATGAAGGGGTTCAGGTTGTGGTGGGCATGAGTCTCGGCAGGAGCATGAATCCCGCAGGCTGCAGTCAGTGAGACTTATGAGATTTAACACTAGAATTCCTGAGCCTGCGCAAATTTGTATTGACATTCTGCATTGCAAAATCAGGAAGTCATCGTTTATGGTTTAAAAGCATTAAAAATGGATCAACCCCCCCCATGTCACCAGTTTGTCAATTATTGTATTTGTCTGTGGTAAAAATATTTTTTTCACCTGCATTGAACAGTTTTAAGGTAAAAATAAAAACAAATGTATGATGTGGACTATTCCTGAGCGGGATTCGAACCCACGACCTTCTGAATGTGAGTCAGCAGCCATAACCACTACACCGTCTAGTGGCGGAATCTGGAATGCATGTCAAACTTAAATTTAAACCTGACATTCTGCATTGCGAAATCAGGAAGTCATTGTTGATGGTTTAAAAGCATCAAAAATTGATCAACTCCCCCCCCCATGTCACCAGTCTGTCAATTATTGTATTTGTCTGTGTTAAAAATATTTTTTTTCACCTGCATTGAATAGTTTTAAGGTAACAATAAAATATAAAAGTAAAAACAAATATTTAATGTGGACTATTCCTGAGCGGGATTCGAACCCATGACCTTCTGAATGTGAGTCCGCAGCCATAACCACTTGACCGTCTAGTGGCGGAATCTGGAATGCATGTCAAAGTTAAATTTAAACATGATATTCTGCATTGCGCAATCAGGAAGTTATTGTTGATGGTTTAAAGGCATTTGTCTGTGTTAAAAATATTTCTTTCACCTGCATTGAACAGTTTTGAGGTAAAAATAAAATTTAAAAGTAAAAACAAATATTTCATGTGGACTATTCCTGAGCAGGATTCGAACCCATGACCTTCTGAATGTCAGTCCGCAGCCATAACCACTTGACCGTCTAGTGGCGGAATCTGGAATGCATGTCAAACTTAAATGTAAACCTGACATTCTGCATTGCGAAATCAGGAAGTCATTGTCGACGGTTTAATGAATGGATCATAGACTAGATCAGGTGTCTGCAACCTGAGGCTCTGGTGACCACATGCAACTCTTTTCCACCTTCATTGTGGCTCTTTGGGTTTTAGGAAAAAAAAAATTGAATAAGTAATGGTTCATTTACTTTAATCTTGTTATTTATGCTTAGATTTTTAACAAAACTGAGCAAAATTTTCGTCAAATGTTTAATCTGCTATCAAAGTGGATAATTATCTGAATTACATCATTTTATTGCATTTAGTTTTAAAAATATTTATATTCTACACCAAAGTTGTTGTGTTTATATTCAATAGTAAAAGGAGAAAAAAGATGAAGGAACACTAAAGTACAATGATAAAAAAGATGTTATTACATGTTTAGTTCAAGTAAATCTTGAACTAAAAAACACACAAGATGCATTTTATTTTGTAAGAAACTTGAATGAGCTACTTTAAAAGTAAAATAAGTTAATTTTATAAAGAAAGACTCCACCGTAGAGATTATTTTAAAGCTATATTTTATTAGTAAATATCTTAATGGCCACTAAGACGCAAATAGTGTATTTTTAACTTTAAGGTTGGAACTCGTTGGATTTTAGTCCATAGGAAACTGGATTATAAGGGTCTTTTAGCATTTAAACCTTGCAGACCCCTGGACATTGATAATACAAAGGAAGAATTTAGAGTCTGCAGGAAAAGAATTCCATGTAGAACCTCCTCCACAAGAAACTTCCTCTAAAACAGAGCAGACAACAAAAGAAACCAGATCCACTCCTCAAAGACACAACACAACAAAACCACTGACACACCAGTGATGCTTTAGAAATAGATAAATTTAAAAAAAAAAAGATTCTGAGGAGAACATGGAGACCTGATATTTAATCTGATTATGCTTTTTTAAGGTTAGAATTTTTCCCTGAAAAATAATTTAATTCTGGAGTATGTTTAAATCAAAACAGAAATATTTGGGTTATTGTGAGCAGGGAAGAGCAAAGTTCATTTTGTGTTTCACAGTTCTATTCAAGTTAAATGACAGCACAACAACATTATATAAGGTGATGATGAAGTATTTTCCTAGTGCAAGTGTCAGAATAAAAAGAGTTGGAATATGAGAATGTGAAGTTTATTTCATAAATAACATTTTAGATCCTTTTCAAATAAAAAAAAACATTGCAACTTTTGTCGCAACTTTTAACAAAAGCTGCTGCAACATCAGCCGTTTTAGGCCGCAACAATCCCAAAAATCTGCAGCGAAATCCTGGAGGGTCTGAGTTTAGAAAAATACAGACACAACTTGGACCTTTGCTCTGCGTTTTCATGTGTCATGAGCAGGTGGTGAGAACGAGTGAGCATCCCCTCACACTTGCATGCGGAAAAGCAGCGAAGTGCTCGTGCAGTTCCCACGCCATTATGGTTTTAGGCATTTAGGGTAAAAACATATTTGTCCGGTAAAAATTGATTATGATTTTGTGAAGGGAACCTTACATTTCACTGTCGTCCTCTCATGAAGTGCCCTACGGTGGACTTTTTTTGGTAATATTGTAAGAAACCGTGAATCTCTAAATATATAAACATTTATGTGTGTGTGTGTATATATATATATATATATATATATATATATATATATATACTGCTCACAAAAAATAAAGGAGCACTTTAAAGAAACACATTAGATACATCAGATCTCAATATGAAGTTGGATATCTATACAAATAACGACAGGGCAGTGTCTTAGGAACAAAAGGATCCCAAGTCTTTTAATGAAAATAAAAGTTTTCAGCCTACAGAGGCTCATTTGTGTAGACACCATAAAATCAGAGTGAAATGAAGATGTGACAGGCTAGTTTATTTTTTTCAAAACTTAATTTCTGCAACTCAAAATGCTTTTCAGTATCTTGTGTGGCCCCCACCAGCTTGTATGCATGCTTGACAACGTGGCGGCATGCTCCTAATGAGACAATGGATGGTGTCTTGTGGCATTTCCTCCCAGATCTGTGTGAGGGCATCCCTGAGCTGTTGTACAGTCTGAGGAGCAACCTGGCGGCGCCTAATGGACCCAAACATAATGTCCCAGAGATGTTCTATTGGGTTTAAGTCAGGGGATGGTGAAGGCCATTCAATTGTTTCAATTCCTTCATCCTCCAGGTACTGCCTGCATACTCTTGCCACGTGAGGCCGGGCATTGTCGTGTATTAGGAGGAAACCAGGACCTACTGGACCAGCGTAGGGTCTGACAATGGGTTCAAGGATTTCATCTGGATACCTTATGGCAGTCAGAGCACCATTTCCTAGGCAGTAGAGGTCTGTGCGTCCCTCCATGGATATGCCTCCCCAGACCATCACTGACCCACCACCAAACCTGTCATGTTGAACCACGTTGCAGGCAGCATAACGTTCTCCTTGTCTTCTCCAGACTCTTTCACGTCTATCACAGGTGCTCAGGGTGAACCTGCTCTCGTCTGTGAAAAGTACAGGGCGCCAGTGGCGGACTTGCCAATTCTGGTGTTCTTGAGCAAATGCCAGTGGAGCTCTATGGTGCTGGGCAGTGAGCACAGGGCTCACTACAGGACGTGGGGCCCTCAGGCCACCTTCATGAAGTCTGTTCCTGATAGTTTGGGTAGAGACATTCACACCAGTGGCCCTCTGGAGGTCATTCTGTAGGGCACGAGCAGTGCTCAGCCTGTTCCGCCTTGCACAAAGGAGCAGGTATCGGTCCTGCTGAGGGGTTGAGGACCTTCTACGGCCCTGTCCAGCTCTCCCAGAATAACCAGCAGTCTCCTGAAATCTCCTCCATGTTCTGGAGATTGTGCTGGGAGACACATTAAACCTTCTTGCTGCAGCACGTGTGGATGTGCCATCCTGGAGAAGTTGGACAACCTGTTCAACTTCTGTAGGGTTAAGGAATCTCCTCATACTGCCAGTAGAGATAATTATCAAGCCAAAATCAGTACGAGTGGAAAACCAGCCAAAAAAGATCAAGAGGGAGAAACTTGAAATGACCTCCACATGTAACACCAGTCCTGTTTGGAGGGTTTTCTAATTGTTGCCACTGAAGTGCACCTGTTGTTAATTCCATGAACACCAATACAGCTGAAATTGATTAACGAGGCCCTCAGCTGCTTAACCAACCAGAAAATTATCATTCAATTCATGCCAGACCCAATAAAAAGTGTTCCTTTAATTTTTGTTAGCAGTGTGTGTGTGTGTGTGTATGTGTGTGAATATATATATATATATATATATATATATATATATATATATATATATATATATATATATAGGCTGCACGGTGGCGCAAGTGGTTAGCGCTCTTGCCTCACAGTGAGAAGGCCCCGGTTCGACTCCCGGCTGGGACCTTTCTGTGTGGAGTTTGCATGTTCTCCCCGTGCATGCGTGGGTTCTCACCGGGGACTCCGGCTTCCTCCCACCATCCAAAAACATGCTTCATAGGTTAATTGGTGACTCTAAATTGCCCCTAGGTGTGAGAGTGTATGTGAATGGGTGTGTGATTGAGGCCCTGTGACAGACTGGCGACCTGTCCAGGGTGAACCCCGCCTTCGCCCATCAGCAGCCGGCACCCCGCGACCCCAGAAGGGAAAAAGCGGCCAAGAAGATGGATGGATGGATATATATATAAATATATAATAGATAGAGAGAGAGAGAGAGAGAGAGAGAGAGAGAGAATATATAAAAGAATGTGAGCTGAAATACTGCAATGGTTCGCCATACCGATATTTTGTCCCACTTCTAGTGGTGTTGGGAGGATTGCTATTTTTCTGACCTTCACGTGTGTTTTTTGATTCAGACAGTCATTTCTTTTGATCAATTAGAAAACTGATTGGCCACATTGTTTGCCATAGAAACTTTGATTTGGACCAATTCAGACCAACCACTTCTTATTCATCTGTATCGCATAAAAAACATTTAAAAAGGTGGCGACTGAATTAACTTCATTTAGTTGGAGCCAGAATAAACAATTTTGTTAAACTCACTCAGTCCAGTTCTCATGTACTGTCAATGGTCTCCACTCAATGATTTCTCATTTGATATATTTTTTACATGTGTGAACAGCTGGCACTATTTAAAAATACAGAAAAAAACAGATGAATGGCTTCCTAATAAAAGGTTTAATCTTTATCATTTCTGAAACCCGACAAACAAATGTGTGAGCGTTCAAAAATGTTGTTTTTTAGTAAACAAAATCTTCCACAAACCTCAGAGTTGCAGAAGCAGAATATAATTGCCACCATGAGTCCCTGCAGATAGAATAAATGTAAACACAAAAAGACATGAGTGGGATTCTCATACAGATAAAATGTTAATGTGTTTTTCATGATCAATACCTGACCAATCATTGCAATTAAACAGAGATTAACTGAAATCTTTAACTTTTCAACTATTAACATGACAATTCCAGTAGATTCTGAAGGAGAAAAGTGGAGTCTCCTTCAGAGTCTGCTGGAATTATTGCGTAAACAATGACAAAATTACAGTAAATTAAAAAAACATAAACACTGGAGCTCTGGTGTTTAAGCATTAAGCAAAACTGCAAACGTTACTAAAGTTTTTTTCTGGCCTTAAAATGTACTTCTCATGAGTAACCTGGGAATGTGTGTCCCTCATACCTGGAAGTGGGAGAAGATGTTGTTGAAGAAATCGTAGACGTAGCCGATGCATCCCTCTGGTCTCCACGGCATGAGGATGAACTGGACTCCCAGCAGCGGGATGAGGATGAGGGTGGCCCTCACCGCCTTCATGTAAGCTGTGGACTCTGTGCAGTGGGTCTCCTTCAGCTTCGTGATCAGGACTCGGATGATGTTTAGAAGAAAGAAAAGGTTTACCTGGATAAACACAGGATACAAAACTAAACACATACATGGGATTTAAATACTGGCTGAAGGATCAGAGTAGAGAAGAGACGTTTCCCACAGCAGCCTTTCTCTCTGATTCCATTCGGTCAAAGATTTTCATTTAATTTTTATCAGGATGTATTTGTTGAACACAATCCATCTTTTTAAAATGTTCTATGCAGATAAACTCTCTATTTTTTGCTTTAAAAAAAACTTTTAACAGCTTCAAATTTTGACCTTTAAACTTTGGCAAAAAAACAAACAACATACAACCAGAGCCACTTGGATGGGGCCGTGAATGATGTAGACGAGATGCGTATGTGGACTGATCCAACACCTGAAAGAAATACAGACATTTCTGATGGTCCTCCTTCAAACTGTCACGTCTTCAGTGTAATAAACCATTTTTTTTTTTTTTTACTCCAGCTCATAAATTTAGATTAAAAACAGTCAAACATGATATATTTAAAATTTTCTTGATCTTAATTCTTTAAAGCACATGTGTCAGAGTCAAGGACCGGGGCTGGATCCGGCCCTCCTGATCATTTTGTTTTATTGTTATTAATGACCTGATGTTATCTTGCGCTCATTTCTAACTTGTATAATTTGACAGAATATATTTTTATGGAGAGGAAAATACTGTAAACTATTTAAGGTTTAAAGGGGCCCTACCATGATTTTCTTCAGCCTTTTAGAGTGAACTATATCCATATATATGATCATATATTACCTTTGAAACACTAAAAAAACAAATTATGAAATATGATTCATTTTTGTGGAACATTTTAATACCCGGAGGTAAAACGACTCGATTTCTGAACCTCCGCCTTTTGCTCCTCGTCGGTCCCGCCCATTTCACGACGTCATCCTTGAACCAGCCTATCCAGCGTGAACAAAATTTGTCAAGAAAACTATAAGAAAGATATATGCGCTGTGGTCTGCAAAATTTTGTCTGGATGTTTCCCTTTTTCAAACGTTTTATTTTGCTGATGGATTTTGAGCGTCTGTATGAAGGACAGGTTCACTTTTCACCGCTGGTTTGAGGAATCCTGCATGACGGTTACTTGGGAAGCTACAGTTCTGCACGCTAAAAAAACACATCGGTAGAATCAATGTGGATCACGTTAAAAGCTGTTTTGAAAAAAAAAAATTTTTTGAGCATGAATCCATCCAACCACATTTTAATGAGTTTCTGTGTCTCATCGTTGTGGTTTTATGACATTGTTTTTAGGAGAATTCTGTTGGAACTACAATAGAGCTTTCATGGCAGCAGCCAGCGTGTGTGCCGCATAGGAGACAGAAAAGAGAGCTATACGTTTTTAGTGGTGTTAAAATAAACGTTCTAACAAGTAAACAGTTGGACCAATTATTTCCTTTTGGATAACATGACAATTAATGCGGCTCACCGATCACCTCATTTCTGCCGTGTTTACATCATGTGACTGTCGGGTACGGTGGCTGTTTTGGTTCAGTTGTTCCGCTCTCAGTTCGTTTCATATTCAGACTGAGGATTCTCAGAGCGAACAGAAGTTCAGTCCGATTGGAAACGAAGAGAGACTACATTTAAAAAATGGGTCAGAGAGCGGTTCTTGTTCCATATATGTTTATTGCTATGTGTATGTCTATTTACTGGATGGGTGAAAATAGAAATTATTTGTATTTAATCATCATTTATACCTTTATTTAGAACAGAAAATCGGAATGAACAAAACTAATTAAAAATGTCATTTTAAACTTTTTTTGTCAATCTTCTGATTCAGCAGTAAAACAAAAAAGGATAAAAATCACTGCTGTTTTGGATCATTTAACAGCAAAACCTGAAAATGTTCTACACAGTTTTCTATCCTCAAAGTTCTTCAATATTTTACGTTCTAAGCATTACATATTGGTGCAGAGCCCGTATGAAAAAAGTATTTTTTTGCTGCAGAATCAGCTGATTCACGTTGATTACATCCGCCTTTCAGCAGCGCGAGGCTGTTTCTTCAGAATAAGCTGGAATTTTGTTAATTGAGTCAAATGTTGAAGAGTTATCATAACCAAAAGAATGTAAACACTGGCGCTAAAGCTCCGATGCTAAAGCTAATTCATTTTTTCAGAAGTTATGTCTGTGAGTGGAACTTCAGTCTCAGTTTCTGAACAGAAAAAAGCTCTCACTACTTTGAAAACCAGAAGCTTCACCATCACAAAGATGTGTTTACTTCTGTTGGCAGTACTGCGGCTCTTTCGGCTTTGTTTTAATTTGTAAATTTAGAATCCCACGTTAATCTGCATTTCAGAGCAAAAATACATCGTCCCCAGATGATATTTTGATAATATTTTAACTCAGTTTATTACATTTCTAAAGATTGTGAATCAGCGATCTTGGACATCGCAAATATTTGTACTCGAATTTTTGGGAGCAGATCGTGAGTATTCGACCACCCGGATACTCATTACAGCCCTACTGGCAACGATCTTTTGTCGACAAGTTTCCACCCGCTCGTTTTTGTTGGTATGGGAGGGGCTGCTGCAGACAATGCAGGTTCTTAGAGGATTCCTCTTAAATGCGTGAAGGGATCAAAAGGCTGCTTTGGGGTTCTTTTTGGTCCCTTGTGTAATTGAGTTTTATAGCCTGTTTCAGGGCTGCACGGTGGTGCAGTGGTTAGCGCTCTTGCCCCACAGCGAGAAGGCCCTGGTTCGAATCCTGGCTGGGACCTTTCTGTGTGGAGTTTGCATGTTCTCCCCGTGCATGCGTGGGTTTTCACCGGGGACTCCGGCTTCCTCCCACCGTCCAAAAACATGCTTCATAGGTTAATTGGTGACTCTAAATTGCCCCTAGGTGTGGATGTGAGAGTGAATGGGTGTGTGATTGAGGCCCTGAGACAGACTGGAGACCTGTCCAGGGTGTACCCCACCTTTGCCCATCAGTGGCCGGGATAGGCTCCGGCACCCCCGCGACCCCGTAAAGGGAAGAAGCGGTCAAGAAGATGGATGGATGGATGGATGGATAGCCTGTTTCGAAGGATGACTAAAATACAGGCATTTTGAAAAGCGAAATAAAAGGTTTGTCTGCAGTATGCAGAAAGTAGACTTCCTGATTTGTGCGCGTGCAAATCTTGATTTGTGTGCATAACTTTGGATTTGTATGTGCGTAATTGTTGATTTTTAATTATTACAATATATTTTGTGCATAAGAAAAAAAATACGAAGTAATTTAGACGAAAGTTAGTAATTTAGCAGCAAGTAAATTAGAAGTAATTTACAATTTAATATTTAGAGCTAATTAAAAACAATTTAAATATCAAAATAAAATCAGGGTGAGCATATATACCATCTCTCATTTAACTGAAATTAAATAAAAAGTGTAAAAATCCTTGACATTAGCAGAAAAAACTTAAAGGATAAAAACAAAATACATGCAGCCTACAGGTGTTTTAATGTACTTATCTTGATTTTACCCTCTATAAGACAATGAAATAACATTAAATTACTAAACCTTACTTGTCGTCAAAGTAAAGCCAGCGGGCGACGGCATACGTGCTGGCAGGAATGATGGGAAAACCTTTGAACAAAAAAACAAACACATGAGATAAAAAAATCCCTGCTTGTTTTTCGTCTTATTATATAAGAAAAAAAAACACATATGTGATAGAAATCACCCCACCCCAAATTGCCAGATAAAACTTTAAACCTAAAAAAATATATTTTATATCAAAGGAACCCAAAATGTTTATTTTTATTTACACTTTTTACTTGAAATATATCATAGGTAGCTGGAAATCTGTCAGATTTAAGGATAATTCTGGCTTTGATCTCTATATTTAGGGAATAAAATATTCTGTCATGTCATTGTTCTTATCATTTTACAATTTTCTGAATAAAGTCTGTCATTTACAGCAGAAAAAGATACTGTATTTAGATATATAAAAGCATACTAAACAGAATCAAAAATGTTGTGCATCAAAATGTTTTGTGCAGCAAAACAAACCACCTCCTGGAGCCGTGTCTGTGAAAGCTCTGTGGTTTCTAACTCACCCCATCCGAGGATGTAGTACCAGAAGAGCTGCTGCTCCTCCACGAAGACGGCCACGATGATGAGGGTGTGGAGGTAGATCCCCTCACACAGCATCCAGAAGTAGTTGGACGTGCTCGTGTACTGAGTCAGAGCAGCCAGGATCTTACAGCTCACCTTACCCAACAAAAACCACGCAGCTCTGCTCAGTTTTTGAATTTCACAGTGTGCTTTCAAACAGTAAAAATTTGAACTTACAACAAAGATGTGGATCATAACGCTTTACAAGTGCTACCAAAATATTTCATGTGATCAGAGGAAGTGACTCACAGAGTTGCTGGAAGTTGTGTTTTCGTTAATGACGGCAGAGACGGAGAGAAACATGATGGTAACAATGGAGTTCAAAATAAAGGAGAGGAAGGTGTTCTTATGGAGGGAGATTCTCTGACAGCTGAGACTTCTGAAAAAGACAGAACAAAAACAAAGATTTAGCTGCTTTGTTTACTCATAAACAAACAGATTATATACAGATTTCTACCAAAATGTGTCCAAAGTGTGTTTGTGTTGGGACTCACTTTAAATAGGAGAAGATAATCAGACTTATTATTAAGGAGACGATGGAGAGACAGTGACCCACCACAGCCAGGTAGTAGAGGCTGATTGCTACCTGCATGTCAGATGGAAAATAAAAGGTGTAAAAATGAACATTAGGAAACAAGAAAAAAAAATATGATTATTGCAGTTCAGTCATTTAAAAAGTGTTAAAGTCCCACTATGACATTTTTTTTATAAAAAAAAAAAAACGTTCCCAGTAGTGTTTTAATTACGAGTATGAAGTTTTTAACCATAGTAAAAAGACATTTTTCATGTTGATCTGAAGCCTCTGTTTCCAAAATCTCTTCTGAGGGGGCGTGGCTTTTGGAGCTGAGCTGAGGACAGCCCCCCATCTGATTATGACAGCTCTGTGTCTCACTAGCGTAAATCTTCACCACTGCTCCATCAAAACATCCATCAATCTGGGTAATGTCCAGCCGTATGGTTCTGATCTGGATGTTATCACTAAAGATTTTCTCATCCATGGATTTTTTTAAGCAATTTTGAAACAGGAATCAAGAGTTTCTGCAGAAGCAACTTGTTGGTTTGATACATTGATGATGACAAAAAGATTTTTATTTATCATCTGCTACAAAGAAAGTGTTTTGGCTGTTTTAATAGTTAAAATAGTTTAGTATTTATAAACTAATCTTAAATAAAGTGACAAAATACACATAATAAAAAATAAAAATACAAAAAACCCCAAAATAATAAATGGCTAAACAGAACATTAAAATAAGTAAATAAAAAGCAACAAGAAATACATAGAAGAAAAAAAAATAAACCAATAGAAACTATTGCAAATGAATAAAAATGACTCAAAGTAATAAATTAATAAAATGTCCTAAAAAAGACCAAAAAGAGACTGATAAGCAAACAGACTTTTGATCCAGATGTCAGCTGGACGAGGAAGTGAAGATCTTCATGGACAGAACTTCCTCCAAAATCCTGATTCTTTCTCCTTCCAGTTCACCAAAGACTCTTTTAGCTAATTCTCCAATGTTTATTGACTGTGATCAATACATTCAATCATTGGTTTCTCAGAGTTCTTGATAAAATAATCAAAGCTAACATCAAAATGCTCTTTCATTGATTTACAATCCTTTCCAACTGCGGTCAAATGAGCCGCCGTTCACATTTCCGTGGTCACATCAAGAAGCTCCGTGGAGTCTGGTGGAGATTTTCCAGCGTTCTCAGTCCTGCTACCGTAAGTATTGGATGAAACTCACACCAAAAATCCAGTGATGCTGATTTGACCACAGAAATGTGAACGGCGGCTCATTTGACTGCAGTCAATGTGAAGATACCATCTTCTCTTCTCCAGAACCTGAACTAGACACTAGGAACAGATGAGGGTTTAGTGCATGTGCAGCAGAGCTGTTGATGGAAAGAAGATCATTCATTCAAACAGAGTCTGTCCAAGACAGTTTGATCGATTTAAAAGGAGAAATACTCAGAAATGCAAAAACTAAATGATTTCGTATTACATTTGTTCTCTTTCAGAAGAAAAATGACACACAGACATGTTACAAACTCTAAAACAGGATTTTCATTGAAGGAGGACTTTAAGATTGTAATTTATAGCACTCAAACAAAACAAAAAAAATCCCCCCAAAAAAAGAAAGGCGTCCTATTTACAAATGTTTGACTCTTTATTGATTTAATGAAATTTCAATCAAAGTGGACAAATATACTTCATGGTCCTGGTGAATCCTCGCTCTCGCTCCTGATTTTCTGCTGAGTGTGAATTTTAGGTGCTATAATGCGCACTTAAAAAAGATGTTCTGGTCACACAGCTCAAATGTTCTTTATCACTGCACAGGCTTCATTAAAACATACTTTTCTTCATCTTCTGGAAAAAAACAAGTGGTAAGAGGTGAACTTTCTATCTGAACTGATGCTTTATTTAACCCATTGTGACGATCATCATATATATTGTTTTTCTTTGCCGCTGTAGTCGAGGTTAGTGTCGGCTCAGCGGCATGTTGTCATGTTACCGGGATGACGATGCGTTGACCATGTATCAGATAGTTCGCTTTTTGTGAAAAACTAAACTTAATTGAAAAACAACAAGAATAAAGCGCTAGAAATTGATCGTATATTTATTTCTTTTGTAAGCAACCATTATATAAGCAAGATAATGAAGACAACTGTCCTCCACTTCACATCGGACGGTTCAAGCTTCCACAAAGTGCATTAATTTCTGTTAATGCATACATGCATGGGCATTATCCCTCACATAAACAAGCCCCTTCTAAAGCTTTTAATGATCCAAAATGTTTTTCTTAAATGCACATTTGAAATGTGATTTTATTTCTGTAAAAACACAGCAAAAAACTCTGAAATCAATAATTACACTTTATTTACCAGATAAATTGATTTTATAAAATTAAGCCTTGATAACGTTTTTTTGGTTTGGTTTCATAAAGAACTGAATCAGTTTTATTCATTCTTTTTTGTGTTTTTTGTGATTTTATCAGAGACAGACCAACTCATTGTGCATTTTAATGACACTATAAACAAGCAAACTCCTCTCATTTCCATTTAAAGTTGAAGGAACAGAGACTTTATCTTTAAATACAAATGTGTTTTTATTCATGGATAAAATCCTGCTTGTAGAGTTGAGTAATCAGGAATTTCCTCTGCAGTAAAACCTGCTGAAGTCCTGATCCAGAATCGTCCCACAGTGCAGCTCAGGTTTCCCCTGACTCTGATACGAGCCACTCTATAGTAGGATCATTGACTACAATCAATACTTCTAGCTAAAGGGGGGCTATTTTAGGGTCTTCTGCAGAACAAAAGTTGAAGATGGAAAAATGCTAGAATGTTTTAGGTTGATCTCTTATTATTTTAATAAAATTATGAAAGAACCAGATTTGTTAGCAAGAATCCCAATTGGTCAATTAATTGGAGAAATTATTGAATAAAAACAATTTTAAACGTTTCCTTTGTTTTCATTTGCTTTTTTTTCATCATGTTGTTTCTATGGAATTGGAAACATTAAGTTTTATTCATTTATCGTTCCATTAGGTTGGGTGGAATATAATTAAACCTCCAACACTCCTGTGTTGGAGGTTTAATTAAATCTACGTTTACATGGTAAATGGAATAAACGCCTGATCAGAAAAGAAATGCATCATGTAAACACATTCATTCATTCATCTTCTTCTTCTTGTCCATTTTATTCGTTTTGGGGTCACGGGGCTGCTGGAGCCTAACCCGGCTGCTGTTGGGCGAAGCCGGGGTTCACTCTGGACTGTAGCAGGGCCTCAATCACACACATTCACTCTCACATTCAAACCTAGGGGCAATTTAGAGTCACCAATGAACCTATGAAGCATGTTTTTGGACGGTGGGAGGAAGCCGGAGTCCCCGGTGAAAACCCACGCATGCACGGGGAGAACATGCAAACTCCACACAGAAAGGTCTACAGTTGATGTTTTTCAGATCCTCCAGCTGGGATTTGAACCGAGGTCTTCTTGCTGTGAGGTAAGAGCTCTAACCAGTGCACCACCGTGCAGCCCATCATGTAAACACGCCATTCGAAATACTCTGGCCTGATCAGACTCTTTTGGATCCAAATTTCTTTCCGATCAAGACAGGTGTGTTATACCGATTGTTGATCCGATCAAGCTGCATGTAAACACACATTCTGATTGTGTGTCATTATTGTCACTCTATCGTGTAAAAATCACATAAATTCATTTTTTCAATCACATCCAAGCAGAATAAAGACTGATGTTATTCTCAAATATTTACGTGCAGGCAATATGCACATCGTTGCACGGATTTAGAAAATTTTTAATAGGAAATGGGCTTTGTTACTTCACTTTGTCAAGTTTATGCCATTGAACTTCATCAATCAATTCTCCTCCTTTCTGGGCTTGGGTAATCAGCATTTACAAGCTCAGTTCTATAGATTCTTGCACAAAATTTGACATTGTGTCATTTGACAGCAGTGTGTTACCTGTAACACTAGAAGGTGCAGTTCTTGTACTATTTACAGCTCAGTTTTTAGAGATAATAAAAATGCAAATATAATTGTAATTTCATTTTTGATTGTTTTATGCTCTCAAAGCACTGTGTTGCTTTTGTATACTAAGTACTTTATACATAAAGTTTGATTTGCAAATGACAAATGTATTGTCTCTGCATGAGCAAGCTGCTATTATTCTTCTTTTCATTACAAGAAGACGGCAGCAAATACAAGCTTAGAAAAGAAAAAAAATAGACTTATTTTAAGATTAGAAAAATTTTGTTCATCCCAAAAGAGGAAACTCAAATTTTCAGACAGAACACGTTGGTCGATTTCCTAGTGAATCTGCAGTTCTGCTGTTCTACATCACATATGTCAAAGTCAAGGCCCGGGGGCCGGATCCGGCCCTCCGGGTAATTCTATCCGGCCCTCCAGGTCATTTCATTTTATTATTATATATGGCTCGGTGTTATCTTGCGCTTATTTCTAACTTACATAATTTTAAAAAAATATATTTTTATGGAGAGTAAAATATTGAAAGTTATTTAAGGTTTAAGTTGATTTATTCTTGAATAATATTCCTGCCTTTTTAGTATTCATAATTATGTTAAAAAGTTACGGATTTAAAGTTTTAAAAATTGGTATTCTTCTAGCTTTTTGGAATATTTTGGAATTTATTATGATTTTTTAGGCTATTTTGGAGTTTAGCTAATATTCAGCTATGTGTTAGCTGTTTTGGCTAATTTGGGCTATTTTCATTTTTTTTAGGTTATTTTGAAGTTTGGCTATTTTCAGCCACATTCTAGCTGTTTTGACTAATTTAGGCTATTCTTTTTAAGTTTTTTAGGCTGTTTTGGAGCTGGCTAATCTTTACACACAAGCTGTTTTGGCTAATTTTAGGGCTTTTTCAGTTTTTTGGTATATTTTGAAGTTTTGCTATTTTTCAGACATGCTAGCTGTTTTTGCAAACCTAAGTTTTTTTTGTTTGTTTCTTAGGCTAATTTGGCATTTAGCTAGTATTTTAGTTGGTTATGAGCTTCAGCGTTTTCAGCTATCAATTTCAGTATTGTTTGTTTCTTAGGCTAATTTGGCATTTAGCTAGTATTTTAGTTGGTTATGAGCTTCAGCGTTTTCAGCTATCAATTTCAGTATTTTCAGCTATCAGCACTGGAATCTTCAGTGGCCAAATTCAGCTTATAGAAATAGAAACTAGAAAACCCTGAAAACTCTGTTTCTAGGTGAATGTGTCAGAACTAAACAGGCCTGGTTACGTTGCAGGACGTCCTACCTTGACTCTGTCTTCGGTGTGGACCTGACATTGTGTGTAGTTGGACCAGATTCTGTTGCTCTCGGGGTGGTGGAACCACTGACCATCAGGATTACAAACTTTAGTGACTTTTTCTGTTGCAAAAACACAAGCAAGCTTTACGGTTTGACACAAAGCATCATATTTAAAACAGATCAGTTATCTCAACAAGTAAATTATTAACATCAAAAGTTTGAAATAAGTGATAGTGCTAAAAAAAGAAAAAATGTAAGAAACGTGCACATTATCTAAAAAAAATATCCAAATTAATTCATTACTAAATCAAATGTCATTTAAATCATGTTCATGTTTTATCTTAATACTTGTACGGTTAACTTTGTGTTTATGAAGACTTTTGTTTTTAATTATAGTTTTTTGTTTTTGTTCAATAAATCACTTTGTGCTGCTTTCATATAAAAAAGTATTCAAACAAAGATTTTATTTAGGTCAATTATAGCTTCTGCTGACTAATCTTCTCATTCATAAAGTGGTGCTTGGAAATGTGGGGTAACAGACACAGGACAAATACTATTTTTTGATATAAAAAAGAAAAAAAAATGCTTCAAAACCATTCAAATTATAAATAAACTTTCAAATAACAAGAAATATTCTGTTTGAAAACTAATTTTAAGAACTAAACCAAAATGTATTAGTTTATTTATGGAACAGCCAATCTAAAAACATTCTAACCGGTATGTCAAAGTAAAGAAACGTCATCAATAAAATAATGAAAACAATTTTGATTTAAATATCGAATGTGTTTAATGTTAACATTGATTTGTGTATCTTAAAAGTGTTGATATATTAATTTATTTTTGTTCGGCACACAGTTTTAGAGAAAACAATAAAAGACAAATGTTAGGATCTGTTAAAATCAGGTCTGTTTAGAAGCATAATGTGCTTTAATAATGGCGTCTCCCTCTTTGTTTCTTACAATAAAACAAATATAATGAGAGACGATAAATGCTCCTCTTAGTCCTTGATTTCACAACAGAAAATATTTTTTTATTTTAATTTATTTTCATAGAATTCCCACATTTTACCTGATAAACAAACACATTCATGTTTCACAGCATTTGTAAATTTATACCTAACAAAATATAAACAGATTTATATTTATTTTTTCTAATCTTACTTTAATTGTTGTTATTGTGCTGTAGAAACTTCTTTTTTTCCTTTTGATGAAACAATTTCAATGTAAATGGTTAAGATTTTGTGTTTTTTTCAAAGCTGGAGTCAAATGTGTCCACTCTTTTATTTAAACATGTGACGCTTAAACACAAAATCTTTAACATAATGTTATCAACCGCTTTTCTCCTCTACAATCTACTGTTATTATCGTGTTAGCGGTTGAAAAATTACAGAAAATCAAACAGCATAAACACTGGAGCTCCAGTGGTAGTTTATTGAAAAAACTTAAATGTTAAGATTTAAAGTACTGAAAAATTAGCCAGAAATACAACAGGAGAAAACCAGGAAGAAGCTCAGCTCCTTGTCTTTCTGTGAAGGTCTCACCACCGGGGTCAAAGTCCTGAAAATATGTAGGACACATCTGCATGGCAGTCCCAGGAGCCGAGTCGCCCCAGCACATCCAGCCGTCCCACGTTCGGTTGCAGTAGTTACCTACAGAGGGCAGCAGGAGGTTGACTGTCACACCAGCAAACAGGAAGTTGTCAGCCAAAAACAGAAGCTTCAGTGGACTGGACGGGCCAAAACAAACAAGGGAAACTGTCACTGAAAGCTTTAAGATCACATTAGTCCTTAATTGCTCTAACATGAGGATTTCTGAAGGAGAAATGTCAAAATAAAGGTACATGTTATACTTTTTTTTTTAATTATACAAGGAAATCTTGTATTCCTACTATTTAATGATAAAAAAACAAAAACAAAAATCAAGCTGCTTTATTCTAGTTTTTTGTAAACTTTTCATGAACCTTTGGTTGCAGTTTATTATATCAAACACATTTCAACATGTTTTGTTTTCTGTTTTATAACCTCAAACAATAAAACTTTCTTGCCAGAATTTGAAGGAGGATTTTATGATGTTGTTAATAAACCTTGACATAAATAATCGTAAAAATGATCTATTAAACAATGGCGCGTTTTGTTTACTGAGACTGTCTGAACGCAGCAGAAAGTTTGTCGACAATCGAAGGAAACTCTGTGGGAGCAGGTCACACTGCTCCATGTTGGGAAACTCGGCACCAAAAACAGAAAACAGCCACAACAAAGGCTCTGCTTCCTTTCTTTCAGCCTCACTTCCTCCTTCTCTCCTCCGCTGTAACTTTCTTTAGCTCCAGCTGTCCTTCAGTGGGGACGTTTGTCTTAAATCAACATGTGTCAACAAAACGTAGAGAAGTGCATAAAACTCAAAATAAAAGTTTCCATTATCCTAAGCAGGTAAGAACTCTGAGATTTCCTAAAATGTTACTTTAAAATTCCACGTCAATCATCTTTTGATTTATTTTTAAAATGTTCCCAGTGGTCTTCTAATTATAATGATGTTGTTTTTAGTCAAATTCTATAGGACATAGTATCTGCAGAGCAGCAGGAGTTCATTCAAAATTCACCTCTGAGTTGTGGGCGGCACCGTTGGTGTAGAGCAGGGGTGTCAAACTCAAATCCCACAGGGGGCCAAAATCCAAAACACACCTCAGGTCGTGGGCCGAACGGGATAAACATTTATTGAACATTCTAAAACTACATTTTTAAAACTTTTGAAAACATAGCTTTTTAGCATAATTATGAACTAGATATATAGCATTACATGCAATAATCCTTGTGTGAATGCTGTAAGATGAATTTGGCCACTGAAGATGTTAGTGCTGATAGCTGAAGATGATGAAATTGATAGTTAAAAACACTGAAGCTGATACCCAGCTTAATTATTAGCTAAATTCCAAATTAGCCAAAAATCCTAAAAAAAAACTTAGGTTAGCCAAATCAGCTAGCTTGTAAATATTAGCCTTACTCCAAAACATCCTAAATAACTTTAAAAAAAAGCCTAAATTATCAAAAACAGTTAGCATGTAGCTGAAATCTGAGCTAAAATAGGCTAAAAAATGGTAGTAAATGCCAAAGTAGTCCAATAGTCTGGCCCCGGGGCCTTGACCTTGACACGTGTCAAAGTCAGATCATTTTATTTTATTGTTATTAATGGCCCAATGGTATCTTACGGTTTGTTGTGGAATATAATAATCTGGACACACTTGCACTACAAATGCCCCTTTATATGGAGGGAAAAGGAGAATGTACGAATTCGGACTGGGCTAAAGTCTCTCGGTTGCCTGGGAACACCTTAGGCTCTCCCCAGAGGAGCTGGAGGACGTCACCGGGGAGGGGGAAGTCTGGGGATCTCTGCTTAGACGCGACCCGCTCCCAGATGAGGGGAAGAAGATGGATCAATAAGCTCAAAACTGCATCCCTGAGTATTTCTTCATCCAAATCGTTGTGAATCAGGAGTTTGAAAAAGATATTTGTGCTGAGAAAAAACGGTGGGCGGGGCCACAGCTCCTCCTCCAACCCATTCTGATGAAGACACACAGATCCATGTACGTCTTTGTTTTCCTGGTCTGAGCTGGGATCTACATCTAAACTGGATAGCTCTGATATTGCTGCCATTTTTTCCCACCACTAATGTCTAAAATAACAAGAAGTTTTTTTGATTTTGACTAAAAAGAACATCAACATAATTAAAAGGCCACTGGGAATGCTTTGAAAATAGATCAGAAGATGATCAGAGCGGGACTTAAAGCTACTGGGAGCCCACATGTCTGAAGATCTCTGAAGTTCCAATGTCCTGGAAAATTTCAAAAGGTCACAACAACGGCTGCACTTCCTCAGAGAACTCCGGACGAGTGAAGTTGACAGGAAGCTGCTGGTGGCATTTGAGAGGGTCCTCACTGCCTGTGTCTCCGTGGTATGCAAAAAAAAAGACCCTCCTCATCACTCCACAGACCACAAAAAAAAGGATTCTCTGCGTCTCTTTGAACTGCTGCTCTCAGCGGCGCCAGAAAGTTCAGAGATCAGGAAGCTCCAGGTCCGTTTGTGGCTTCAATCAAGCAGCCAGCAGGACTTTCAGATCTGTCAAAATGTTCACCCCTGCTGTATTCCTGTAGAGCTTTTCGATTTATTGCTTTATTATTTTATTTATGACTGTCTATTTGTTTTTTATTTAAATGCATTATGCTAATACTCTGTTGAGTTTCCTGCTTCCTGATTTATGACAACAAACCAAAGATGTCATGTCGTCCATGATTATTACCCTTTAATACCTGAGGTGCCGCCGGTGACGCTTAAACACAAAGTCTTTAACATACTGTAACTTTTCAATGCAACCAACATAATTCCAGTAAATTCTGAATCTACTGGAATTATGTTGGTTGAGTTGAAAAGTTACAGTAAATCAAAGAACATAAACACTGAAGCTCTGGTGTTAAAGGGTTAAGTTTTATCAAAACGACTTTGACTCAAACCAGCATCTTTTGTGAGACAGTTCTGTTACCTCCTTCAGACCACGGTGGATCGTGGATGATCTTTAGGTAGCACTCGAACTGAGCCGCCAGGATCATGAGTCGGGCGTTTCCAATAACTGCTGAAATGTCGCTGAGATTCTCCTGCAACTTCATCTCGGTCCTCTCCAGCTTCACCACATCCGGGGCCTGGGAAACCTGCGTGGCCGTTCAGACACATCACCGACACTCTTCATTTCAATGGGATTAGTTTATGGTGCTCTCACCTCTGAGCCCAGAGCCAACGCCACCAACAGTGAGAGTGAGATGATCCTCCACATGTTTCCAAAGACGGGAGAAGATCCGCGACACTGTCAACAAACGTATGGAAAAATGTAAAAAATACATTTATAACATCACTGCTTCATTTAAGAAGTGATGCAGGTTTGTTTGTGTCAGGTTTCATGTCTTACTGAAAGTCAGAATAAATGCAACAACTGAGTCTTCTGCAGCTTTTAGCAGCGCCATGAGGTTTGTTTATTGACATAAAGTCTTCTCTCGTGTGAGAACAGGAAGTCTCTGCTCCAGCAGTCATTCCTCTGCACACTCAGGGTCACATAAACACGTGTTCATATTCATATTGTCGATGGGCAAAAGTGCCTTCTCCCAAAGCTGTTCACTTTAAAGCCTATAGAAGAAGAACAGGTGAGGGATTGGATCCGGATGAAGAAGGATGTCCTTTGGCAGGTTTTTCTTCACTTGGAGTCTGATGAAAAATCAGCTTGTGTGTGGGATTGCAAACTGTGCGTGTTTTTGTGTGTCTGTGAAAAAAGAAGGTCCTGGTTCGAATCCAGGTCGAGTCCTTTCCATTCATTTCTCTGGCCTCCTTACAGTCCACAAACATGCTTCACAGGTTAACCAGTGACTCGAAACTGTCCCTGTTCAGTGAATGGGTTGTCTGTTTCTGAGTGGAAAACTATTTTAGCTGACATGGCTTTGATTGCATTTACAAAACTATCAAAAACTGATCACCTTCAATAAATCTCTTAGAGGAAGCCACTGATTTCTACGGATCGAAAGTCTTCACTTAGTCTGTCCTTTCGCAAAAAAATGTTTCCCGTTTGCACTTACAGGTCAAGAAGAACCCGATTACAACTAAAAAAGTTGCATTACCAGCAATAATGCTAGTGTGAATGATTTTTGCTGAAAGTAGTCGCTGAAGATACAGAAGCTTTTTGCTGAAAATGGTGACGCAGTTTACTTTAATTGCTGAAGGGATTTACTGAAAAGCTATTGTAAAATGTAAAATTTGCTAAAAGACTGGAAATGAGAAAGCTAGTTGACCTGAATTTCAGAAAAATGTGTAGTAAATTTGCTGAAAAATCCCCAATACATGATCATTTGGTAAAAAAAAATAGTGTGTTGCTTGAATATGAGCTTAAGTCCAATTAGCTCAAAAAATCTTAGTAGATACCAAATAAGCCAAAAAAAAAGCTTGCTACTTTAATTGTAGTTAAACTCCAAAATAGCCTAAAATTCCTCATTGAAGTATACTAGCCAAAAGCGTTAGCATGTTGCTAAAATAGAAGCTAAACTCTAAATTGGCCAGTAAAAATCTCAGTAGATAACAAATATAGTCAAAAACGCTAACATGTTGCTAAACTATTATGTAAACTCCAATCTTTTTGAGAATACTAAAAAAATTAAAACATAGCTCATGAACATATTCAAAGTTTTGTTGCTAATCTACTGAAAATTTTGAAATCTGAAGACTTTCTCATTCATTTCCTTTGGGGGTTATTGTGTCAATATTTCAAAAACTATTAAGTTTACGGATACCAAAAATACAAGCAGTAATGTCCTGAACGAGCTGATGTTTGGATACTAAGATTACTGAAATTGTTAAAAGCGTGATTGAGTTTTTATGTGCCGAACAATGTATGGATAGGAGCAGGAGAATCACTGTAGTGTGAATGCTGACTAAGAATTCTCACAAATACCCCTTGACCTTGGAACATACCATTGTTGTGTGGGGTAAGTGTATCATGAAGTATTCATAGGATAATGGAAATTCCATACACCTCTGATGTACCGGTGATGCTGTTGTTCGATGTTCTAACGACACACTCCTTTTTTGTAAGGAATGAGTACTGGCTCCTCACTGACCGCACACAAACGCCACAAGGTGTGCTCGTGATCCGTAAGTGCCAGTAGGAGGGGTTAGTCTTTGACCTTGGTTTTTCATGTGGGCCACCTGACCCTTACAGGCTTGAATATTTGTGGAACAGACAGCCAGTATCCACTCGTAAGGCTAGTGAGCACTAAAGCTTCACCTCTGATGTATTTTTTCCTTCTTTAGAGAATTTTCCGCCTTTTCATGGATTGCCACCCCCCCCAATCCAAACTTTCAATTAGCTCAAATGGTGACAGAGACAGAAATCTTCCAGCTATAAAATAATCCCCACAGTTTTCCCAGATGTTGATGATTAGAACAAAACTACAAAACTATTAAGCTCCAAGCAAAAAAAGGCATAATTTCACACTTCAGTGTCACATTAACTTAGAATGTATCAAAGTCATGTGACCATGCAGTGTGGTAGAGTGTTCTAATACTGTTCCCTTTGGATTACTCTGATGTGGAAAAACATCGACTTTATCAAACTAAACTGTGAATGAGTTTGACATTCATTCTTGTTAACTCGTTTGTTTGTATTTAATTTATTATCTTGAAGAAATACAAGGAATCTGGAAAACTGCACTGTTCAGTATCAGTATTTATCTCTGAGTCACACTGGTGGAAGTCTGGGATAAAGTAAAAATTTTAGATCAGTGGATCGGATCAATTTGGATCAATCATAACCAACAAAGTTTGACTATGAAACTCTGATATGAATACAGACTCATTTTAGCAGATGTTTTGTCAAACATACATGAAAATGAATATTATCAAACTGATTACAGACTTAAAACCTTTTATTTAGAAAGCTTATTCTATAATTCAAATTTACAATGAGGCTGAGATGAAATTCACTCTTTTATGACTCTAATTCAAAGAAAAAAAAATTAAAAGTGAGGTCATGGAAGGAACCATTTTGACCAACAACAGAGGACAGAGTTATATTAAAGATCAGTGCTTTTAAAAATGCAAAAAAACCTACTCTTATTTCTTTCCTTAATCAGAAGAAACAAATTCTGGACATACAAAATCTGTTGGTTCTTGGTAGTTGCTTAGTCCTATGATAACCATGTTAAAAATGTAAACAAAAATGTTTTTCACTTTTTAAGAGCTTTGAAATTCCAACCAAGTCCATCAGAAATAGACTGGTCTGAAATGGATGCAATAAATACATGAAAATTCCAGGAATCTTCCAAAATTCCAGAAAATTCTATCCCAAAGTATGGAACAGTTTATTTTCAGATTTTTAGACTTTCAACGTAAACACTGTACAATACGTAGAAAATGACATTTAATGAAATGAATCAGAATTATTTTTAAATGTCATTTGGGACTTCCTATTGTTCCCTAACAACCACAAAGTAACATTTTGCAGCAGAGGTGTACCAGTGCTGCTTAAATTTAGACGATATTTCAAATGCAGCCTCTAACTCCATCAACATGCTTTCTACTTCTTTCCACTCAAGTGCCAAACAAAGTCTGTCATCTGATCGTTCATCTGCTTCCTTCCAGAGAAGCATAACAGCCACAAACGTAGGCAACAATTGAATTGTGCTCCTCTAACGTGCATCACATTACAAAGGCAGGATGACGTCTGTTCCTGTAAACGCAGGATTCTGTCAGTGTCAACTCTGACACATCCACAATAAAGCTGAAACTGAAGTTTCAATACAATTTCATTCTGTGGAAACAAAACAATTCATGTTTTTCTGTCTGTGACGAACGCGTTTGCTTCAGGAAATCCATTGTTTTTTATTAGGACACACAGGGACCCTAGAGTTCTACGCAGCCTCTGTGCTGCCTACATTTAATTTGTAATTTCTTGCTCAATACATGATTAAATTTGTTCTATGGCAACAAAACAGGAGCTGCAGAAATCGCCTCCCCTTTTTTTCTATGCTGTCATCCATTTTTTTCTCTTCAGACAGATCTCCAAACATCCTGCTTTGATATGAGATGCATCCAGCGATACAGAAACGTACCTATGAACAAAAAGCAGAACAGTTCTATCTCTCCCTTAAAACAAAAACAGACTCAATTATGTTTTCATAAAACTATATAGGTGAAATAGCGTCCTCCATCACTTACTGCACAACAGGGAGGTTTTCAAGTTCAGGGATCAATGCAATGACACAGTTTTGACCAACTTTACTACACGAGAACGGAACAAGAACATTTTCAATAACCAAAAAACGCTGAAGCTGATAGCTGAAAACGCTGAAGCTGACAGCTGAAAACGCTGAAGCTGACAGCCAGCTAAAATTTTAGCTATTGGCCAAATTACCCTAAAAAACTAAAACTAAAAAAATAAAAATAAAATAAAGTACATTAGCCAAAACAGCTAGCATGTAGCTGAAATATAATAATAATAATAATAATATTATTACCGTTAGATCCATATTTTTACCAGTGTTTTGGTTTATATATTCTGCATTATATGTACTTTATGTGTTAATGTTTGTTTTTTTTCACAGAGACCTAGTCTACACATATACCCTTTTCACATTACATCACACATCCCTGGTCATGAGTAGTTCCTGGTTTGTGTGGTTTAGAACGGCAAAGCTAACCAACTGTAACAGAAACTTGTACATCATTTATTTAATAAATGTCCTACCTGGTTGTATTCATTTCCTTCTCTTAGATCGTTCACAAATCAGAGTACAAATGTCAGTAATCCTGTCTGCAGTCAGAAGAATGCTGCAGCTGCTTCTCCAAATTCCTCTGGATGATTTTAATCCAGTCCTGGATTATTTCTCTCTGATAACTCGGTTAAAGTTAGACAAAGGTTACAAGAACTTCAGTGAATGCTGCTTGTTTGATTATGAAGATAATTATGATTTTATTCTTTTAATCTGTGCTAATGCTAACACTAGCATGCTGCTTGTTTGATTATGAAGACAATTATGATTTTATTCTTTTAATCTGTGCTAATGCTAACACTAGCATTAGCTTTGGCTATGAGACGTGGAGCTGCAGAAGATCTTTTCTCACCAGTTCAAAGTTGTCTAAATTTCCATTCTCACATAATCATTATAAACAGATCTAAATTCAGACAATTCCAGCGTGTCTGACATTAAAGTCAAACTTATTCCTGTTGTAATGTTTTCTACTGCGGTCAGTGAGCTGCTGTTAGCTCAGCCGTGGTTCTAACATCACTCCTCTTTGATTTTGTTCAGAACTGTGTCTGATCTGCGGGGAAATAAAGGTAAAAAAGTGACCCAAGTAATGTTATAAAATACGTTCACCCAGAGATTATTTATTTATTTTTTACTTGGCCGCTCTTATTTTGATATTTGAAACAACGTGGCTCCATAGCTGCTCTGAACATTTTGACTGAACCAAACCATTCCTGTTTTTACAATTATCCCCTAAAATATCCTGTAAAACAACAAGTAAATGTATCCTGGGAACAGATTAAAATGTGTACATAATGCAGAGATCGATGTGCGTTTTTACTGAAGGTATTAAATGAGAACAATATGAATTTCTATCAGTTTTTGTGCTAATTCCAATTAAAATTCGTGGAAATAACATCAACCAAAATAGAAACTGTTAGAATAATATCTGCTCAAATATTCATTTGATATTTTTATATTGATATTGATATTTTCAATAAAACATCAAACATTGAAGGATTATTAAAATTTGCATTTGGATTTGTGAACGACCTAAGAGAGGAAATGAAAATACAGTTCAGCAGGACATTCAAAAAATAAATATTTTACATTTTTCTGTTGAAATTGTGAAGGTTACCTTTTATTATTTATGTAAAATTGTGTTAAACAGAATTCATCTGTCAGCTTTGTCGTTCTAAATGTGAACACTATAAGCAACTATTCATTTTTTCGGCCCTGTCTCCATTTTGTCTGATGTCACCATGAAAGGGTCTGTTAGCTGTTCACTAAATGGCCTGTGGACATGGCATAGGTTGGACTTAACAATAAAAACATGACAGGAGCTTCTCCTTCAACCATCTGGAGCATCAAGGTCATGAACACATTTTTGGACAAAAACCATTTAGTTTGACGTACCGCTAAGTCAAAAGAGGCAGCCGACACAAATTTGACAAAATTTAGTGTGAATGCAGTGTTCCAAAAGTGCAACTTGTACTGCGGAAAATACGGTAATTTTCTTTCTTTATGTCCTCCATCAGAAAAATACCAAAATACCACAAGAACATGTTAAAAACATCATTCTCATTGGAGTGGATCTTTAAGGACATTTAAGCTAAACAAGCTGTGAGTAAAAACGTTAGGAAACTCAACCTGTATTTGATTTCTTTCAAAGTTATCGATGCAAAGGGATGGAAAACAAGCATCATCAAGAATGGAATGTGATTTAGAGTTTGAATGTCTTTCAATGACACAGAAATCTGAGGATCTTTATCTGTCCAGCATTCCAGCCACTGAAGAAATGAAAAACTTCAAGGTCTGTCTTTCATGGAGAGTTTCACAGAAGAGACAAACTTTAAACCTCGTCTGAGAAAATGAAACTTCTATTTATGGAGATAAAACTTTGCGATGTGACCTGTTAACATCAACATCAGTATTTATTTCTCCAAAAGAGAAGTCTGAAGATGTGTCCTTCAGCTGTGTTTCCTGATGATCAAATGTTGTGTACATTTTTGTCGTGATGCATTTCTCCATGCCCATACATGTACATTTGACAGCTCTTTGAATATTTGAGATTCACATGTAAATGACCTGTTTTGGCTGTTGGGTCAATGTTTAGGAAAAGTCTTTCTGAGTGGAAGAAATACTCATGAAGGTCTTACAAATGTCTATTCAACTCTAATATGTTCAGGGGTGTCAAACTCAATCACACGAGGGGCCAAAACACAAAACACACCTTAGGTCATGAACTGAACAGGATAAACATTTATTGAACACTCTAAAATTAAATTTTTAAAACTTTAAAAACGTAACTTTTTTAACATAATTATGAACTAGATATATAACAAAGAAAATGACAAAGAAAATGAAGATAGAAACCAAACTGACTGACTGACTGAAGACTTAAAGTCCACATACACATTTGAATTTTATGCAAAGATTTTCAGTTTTAAGCTTTTCTAGGATGTACTACTAAGAAATTAAAGACTATAACATTAAAACAACTCAAATCTAATATAGTACAGATAAATATAAATGACACGTCCTGCAGGAATGGATTGCTATGCTGAGCTTTAAGCTTTCTGCAGACAGAAATTCTGCTCTTAATGAGATTTACAGGCTGAGCTGTTCTGAAACATGCAGATATAAAATAAGGTTTTGAAGAACTTCAATAAGTTCAATGATCTTGTTAAAAATCTCTTTAACTCATGGATGCCTGGAAGACAAACCAACACTTCTGTGCAGATTAACTGCAAATCAAACATCTGTGAAACAAGTTTTAAATGAAAGAGTTTTTCTAAGAAGGCTAAACATTATTTACATCATTTTTATTTTCACAGTTGGATGAAACCGATAAAGAATGCTCAAGATTTTCAGGGTGTCCCTGCAGTCAGGGCCGGATTAAGGATTTTCTAGGGTCTGGGCAGCCACGCTTCAGGGCCCCTTTACATGCCAAAGGGGCCCTGATCAATACATTCTTGCTAGGCTCTAAAATATTTAAAAAGTTCTGAAATAATATTAGAAAAAAAGAAACAGAGCACCACAGATTGAAAAATAAATTCATAATGGTTGCTAATATCAGATCTGTTATTTTAGCTCCCGGCTTTGATCCATCTGATTTCATCCCTCCTCGAGCTGTGCTCCAGTTGTTTGAGCCTGTGACTCTGTCTTTTCTAGAAGACATTGTCAGTCACATGAAACCATGAGGCTCTCCTCTGGATGCCGTCCCCCCTCGCTTTTATAAACACATTTTCACCAGCATGGGGCAGCTGATTCTCATTATTATTAACACCAGTCTGTCAACGGGTGTGGTACCTACAGGTTTCAAACATGCTGTTGTTAAACCTCTGATCAAAAGACCAAACCCTGACAACTCTGTTTTAACCAACTTCAGGCCCATCTCGAGGTTACTCTTGCTCTCAAAAATTCTAGAGAAAGTGGTGTACCTACAGTTGCAATCTTTCCTGAATGAAAACCATGTCATGGAAAGGCTTCAATACGGCTTTGAAACCCTTCACAGCACAGAATCTGTGCTGCTGAGGGTTTTTAATGACAACTGATGATGGAAACTTTGCTGTCCTTCTTCTGCTGGACTTCTCCGCAGCTTTTGACACTGTGGACCACGATATCTTATTGTCCAGGTTGAAGGGTTTGGCTGGAATCTGTGGTACCGCACTCGACTGGCTTACATCTTATTTAACTGACAGGACTGTCTGTGTGAGCATGTCAGGATCCTACTCCTCAACTGCTCCACTGTTGTTTGGGGTTCCACAGGGCTCTATTCTAGGACCACTTTTATTCTCCTAGTACCTCCTTCCTCTGGGTTCCATCCTGAGAAAACATGGAGTCTCCTTTCACTGTTACGCTGATGACAGTCAGATTTGTCTTCCAATAAGGAAAGGAGGCTCCGTTACACCATTACTGTCTTGTCTTCAAGACATCAAAGACTGGATGGCCCTCAGCTTTTTAAGTTTTAATGATAAGAAATTCTTGACTAAAAATGATTTAAACAAGATTTTGTTTGATTTTATTCCATTATGGGTTTTGTTTTTAATTTAACTGTGTAGTGAGATGTATGGAGCAAGGACAATGACATAATTTCCGTAAGGATTAATAAAGTATCTGTCTGTCTGTCTGTCTGTCTATCTACTGTATCTTTTAATAAGAGAAGCTTCATATTAGAGGAAAACAAGCTGCTGTTTCTGTTGAATCCAAAGACTCAGCGGAATTAATCCACTGTAGAAAAATACAAGGGATAAACATTCACAAAGTAATTTATAAAAGAGGAATTAATAATAACCTTAGATGTAAAGTTCAATAGTTTTCACGTGCAGCAGAACAGAAAACAGAAATACAGGACATAATGTAGACTGGCCAACAAACTTTAAGGGTCTAAAAAGAACAAAAAAATGTTTCACAAAGCTAAAAAAAAGTCTGTTTGACGTAAAAAATAGTCTAAATGTCAAAATATTTGCTTGCCCATAAAGTTTATGGTAAATGGTAAATAGCATATACTTGTATAGCGCTTTCTACCCTCCTTCGAGGGCCCAAAGCGCTTCACAGTCACAGACCCATTCACCCATTCACACACACATTCACACACTGGTGGTGGCTCCACTGCTGAACACTGGCGCCAACCTCCCACCAGAGGCAATTCAGGGTTCAGTGTCTTGCCCAAGGACACTTCGACACATGGGCGGGCAAGGCGGAGTCGAACCCGCTCACTTCTGATCAGGAGTCGACCGCCCTACAGTGGCTATCTTTACGAACACATTATATTTAGATTATTTATTCATTTTTTAAAGTATTTTTAGCTTCTAGCCTTGCGTTGGTGAACTCAATGAGCAGAGCCAAACCACAAGTAGAAAATAATTTAAAATCATTGCATCACTTTTGCGAGGATCCTAGTTAATGTCAAATGTTAATGTCTTTGCAATATTATAAACAGACTCTCAACAGTTTTTAAAAATACAAACATTAGAATAGATCAGCTGGTAAATTGATTTAATCCGGTTCCACATTTGTTAAACAGCCCAGAAGAATCTAATACAAATGGTAAGTTCCTTTCTGATCATTTTTTGATCAATTTTCAAAGTGTTTGGAAAACAAAGACGTTCGTGGATCTATTTGACTGCAAGTGAATGCAACAGAACCGAGCAGAGCAGAGAGCTTGTGGCCCCGCCCAGGGTATTTTGTTCCTCACAAATATGATCTTTTTCAAACTTCATTTTTTATACACTTCTGAGTCATAACAATTTGATTAAAGAATTATTCAGAAATAAAAATTTTGAGATTACAAGAACATGTTAAAAAAACAAAAACGTATTTTTCATCGGAGTGGGTCTTTAATACATGGACTGGAGCAGAGTTCTGTGGCTTGAATATCAGATAACAATAAGTAACACAAAGAAATCAGTTTATTTGTAAACAAAAAAAAATCTAGTTTTAAATGATCCTGTTTTATTTAACAAATAATCTGCACATATTTTTGTCACTTGATCTACATATATTATAATGACTTTTGAAAAAATGTACATGGCCATTACGTACGTCATGTTTGTCATGTGATACTTCAGGATTTCTTAATGACCTGAATCTGTATGGGTAAAGTATAAATGACTGATCAGGAGCTAAGAACAGGATATTGATAGTTTAGGTAAAGAAAATAACAAGTTAAAGCTAAAGCCACTAAACTTTCTCACTTGACTAATTATCACTTATATAAAAAGAAAATAGTTATTTTTTTCCTAGTTTATATTTGCTGTATTTTTATTTGTCTATTAAAGCTACTTCACAGAAGTGTTTTATTTAAGTTTTTAATGATAAAAGAAGGTTAATGAAATATAAATAAGGGACAACACTAATCTGTTTCTTCAATTTATTCATGTTTTAAATGTCTTATAAAAGTATCAGATCAGGACTCGGTATCGGCAGATACACAAAATCCAATGACTCGGAATCGGATCGGGCCCAAAAAGACCTGATCGGGACATCCCTACCCATTATCCTATGGTGGAAACATCTTTGTATAGACTCAAATTTCTGTTCTTTGTCTTGTTTTTGTGTTATATCTGCTTTGTTTGCTTGAAATAAACAATTTCTAATCTAATCTAATCAACAGTTAACAGACACGGTTATAGCAGTCGGCACAAAACACAAGCCCCGCCCCCAGCAGCGTCCTAGACCAACTCTCAAACCAGAAAAGGAGAACTCTGATGAACACTAGACAAAAATATTTTAATAATTTGTTATTTTTCCCTAGGATCATTCAAATCAATCACTAAGCAGATGTCTTTCTGGTGCGTACTACAGAAATAGAGTCTTGTGTATAGATTCTTCACACTCCTCTAATGAATGCAGACTTTCAGGAGAAAACAGATATTTCTCGAGAACATTTGAAATGTATAACTCTACATGTTGGGTCCCATTAGACATTTGGTCTCAAAAAATGGACTGGAAGCTGCAGGCAGCGTCGCAGTGACACATGGAGACAAAGGAGCTTAAAGGAACCAGAACCCAAACAAATGTCTGGAAGATGGATCCTGCTCACTCCCCCAGGCTGAGGTCCATGGAATCTGGAATCAGCTGGGTCACAGCGAATGTCACCTCAGCCTCCGTCTGACTTTTACCTCCTGAACCAATCAATTTCCTTCATTCTGAACAAAGCGAGCAAAGCTTTCATCCACTCATCTGTAATATTTAGAGAAGAACAGAACATCCACCTATTATTCTCAAGCTGCCTCATCCCACTAAACAAAAGCTCCCAAATCAGTTTTAGTCATGCAGAAGAACATGTGTAGGTGGAAGAAGAAGACGTAATTGGATCAAAATAAAAATGTGATAAGAGTTTTCAGAAGGAGAAGACAGCGCAGCTTGTTTCACTGCATTCCAGCCGTTTGAGGTAAGAGTTCTGAAGAAAGCCAACGTCCTGTTTTGCCTCAGAGCTGCATTGTTTTTCTGACCGTTTCCAAGAGATGAAGATGATGTGTGGTCAGCGTTTTACACCACATTTAGACAAAAGGCTGCAAACAGTCCGGCTAATCATAAAAAATTTAACTGTTAATGTGCCAAACTGATAGTTGCCAAGGCCAACCGAGAGCAAGACAAGCGTTCCTGAAGCTTCTTAAAAGAGAAGATTAGCTAAGGGAAAACCTTTCATTATGCAGTCTGTTTGAACCTTTGGAAAGAGTGAAAAAGAAATGCTATATGAAAACCATTAAATGCAAAGCAAATATTGTATATATTAGAAGCCTTCCTTTAACCCAGGAGTGTCAAACTCAATCCCACAAGGGGCCAAAATCCAAAACACATCTTAAAAACATTTATTGAACACTCTAAAACCACATTTTTAAAACTTTAAAACCAGAACTTTTTAACATAATTAGGAACTAGATATATCATTTCCTGTGATAATGCTAGTGTGAATGTTGTAAGCTGAATTTGGCCAGAAAATACTGAAAAAAGCCTAAATTAACCAAAACAGTTAGCATGTAGCCGAAATAGTGGCTAAAATCCAAAATAGCTTAAAAAAACTTTCTACATGCCAAAATAGTCCAAAAAGCTAGCAGAATGACAATTTTTAAAACTTTAAAAGTGTAAATTTTTAACATAATTCTGAATAATAAAAAGGCAGGATTATTATTCAAGAATAAATCAACCTAAACCTTAAATAACTTTCTTACATATGATGAATGTGGGCGTGGTTAACTAAAAACCTTGGTCGCCAAAAAAACTTTAATAGTTTACTTTAGTTAATTCTTCTAAAAGTGACAACGCCAGGGCCCTCCAAGGGCGACCCACCCCAATGCTACAGACACTCGCCCGCCCCCACTGCTAAAGGTCCAGCAGAGGGGAACCCAAGAGAAACAGAGGCCCCAAGGAGTGATGTAAACAAGGCCCGACCAGGCACACCCACTGATGGAGTTAAGGAGAGGACTAGTTCTCGAGAGCAAGGACCGGATTCCGCACCACCGAGACCTGGACACCCCCCGGCTCCGATGTAGATTGATCCCCTGCTAAATCTTGGGGATCCCACTCCCGGCGTGGGGAGGAGACCGCCAGGCCCAGGAGACCGGCACCCAAGAGACCAGACCACCAGGCCGAGGTTCCCCGCACCCCCGCCAGGGGTGGGGTAGGGGACAGAAGGTCGAAGGTCCACCTTCCTTGTGTGATGTGTGCGTGTTTGCTTGTTAGAGTGTATATTTGTGGTGTTAGAGGTGTGTGTACTAAAGGGGTGCGGTTAAAATTGGTGAGAAGGCCTTAACAGGGCATCTCCTGATTTCTCACAGAGATGCCCCGTCACCCTCCCACCAGCGGCCCTACATGTCTATGGTGCGGTTAAAATTGGCGGAAGGGGCACTGAAAGGACATCGACTGTTTGCTGGCAGTGATGTCCAAGCACCCCCCCACCAAGGGTCCTAAATGTCTACGGTGCAAATAAAACCAATGGGATTGTTTTTAGTGACAGAATTCATCACTAGAAGTTCCACATTTGCTCAGATTAATAACTGAAAACGGATTTTCAAAGCCAAATAAAACTAAACAGCTAGAGAAGAGCTCCAAGAGGGTGAAGGTTCAAAGACGGCACCAGTGTGCTTGCTGTCTGACCCTTTCTTGTGGTTTTTGTGCTCTTAATGTTGTGAATGTGCCTCAGTGGAAACCTAAACTTCCTGTTAGTGTGTGACAGTCAGAAGCTTCTGGATTTCTGTTCTTTGTGTTCAGATCACAACATCTAAAGTCTCCTCCTTTCTGCTGCTCGCCTGTAAACAACCAGTCAGTTCCCGTCTCAGACTTGGATAAGAGGTCAGCCCCGTGCCGACCCCGCTCCCCCGCTTCCCTTAACCCCCCCAAGGCTAAACTAAGATCCTCTGGTTTGCAAAACTAAATCCTTGGCCGGTCGCAGACAAAACTTTTCTACTAAGTGACGTCTTCTCCTGTCAGGGTTTGGACTTTCTCTCTAACTTAACCTGCCAACATGGAAGAGATACAATAACTTTTGGGCAAACTTTCTAAAATTTAACAGAAGGACCGAACCAGGAGCAGATTTACGGCATGTTTTGGTAATGCGCCTCATAAAATAAAGAAATAACAGAATCTGGACAAAATATACCTTAATCTTGATTGACAATTACTTTAAAATAGAAGTTTTTTTTAGTGGATTTTTTCTTTTTTTTTATAAAAATGTGTTTTTTGTTCTCATTTTAGGGTCATTTTCAACAATGGGTTGATGTCCCTGAATGATAAACTCAAACTCAGGGAAATGCTGCGTTCATGTGCTGTTAGAATAATCGGAAAAATGATTGTCCGACTTGGAAATCCCACAACAAATCTTCACTTCATCAACACTACATGAATGCAGAATAACTTTCTGCACATAATCAAAGGTCAGTTTATTTGTTGTGCGCCATCTGAAAAAAAATGAATACAAATTATTCCAGTTTGGCGGGCCAGATTAAGTAGCTTAACGGGCCACGTATGGCCCTTGGGCCGTAGTTTACCCAACCCTCATCTAAACTAACTCTTCCCTCCTCAAACCACACCAAGGTTGATCCGGAACGTGGATCTGGACAAGGATGAGGACACGTTCTTCATCAAGAAATCGTGTTTTTCTTTTATCCCAAAAGCTTAAAGCAATTTCCTAATACCGACATGTTAGAGAAACTGATGGCGCAGCAGTTCACCTCTTTTCTTGGAACATCACAACATGTTTTTAAAGAAGCCCCTGAACAGAGGACACTCTTTGAGAGGATGTTCTGTAAGGCCGGATCTAGGCATGGGCACGGTGGGGCAATGCCCCCCCAAAATTCCGGACTGCATTGACAAACTGGTGACATGGGGAAGGGGGGGGGGTTGATTCATTTTTGATGCTTTTAAACCATGAACATTGTTTTTACTTTTATATTTTATTTTTTACTCAAAACTGTTCAATGCAGGTGAAAGAAATACTTTTAACACAGACAAATACAATAAATGACAAATTGGTGATGGGGGGGGGGGGCATTGGAGGGCCATTTGATCCATTTTTGATGCTTTTAAACCATCAACAATGACTTCCGGTTTTCGAAATGCAGAATGTCAGGTTTAAATTTAAGTTTAGCTGTGTTTGAGATGACTCGCCTGTGACGCCTCGGTGAGACCAGGCGGCTGCAGGCGGAGAAAGGCCCCTGAGATAAAGGCGGAGAGTAAGAAGTTGGGGTTGTCTTTCATATTCCATTGAATTTTAATTTGCCTCACCTCCTTATTATAAACTTTAATATTATGTTGTTTATAATATATTTTTTAAACATTTGTCCGTGGACAACAGACATAAAATAGCTGCTGGGTTAACTTAATGTCCACTGTCCCAGATAAATAAATAAAATTGAAATTGTTGTTCATTTTTAAAGGCAACAATAAAATATATTATTTGAAATCTTCTTAATTTTTACATCAGTGATTTACTACTATGTAGCCTATTACTAAAACACAAACTCATATCTATAAAGAAAATACATTATGTAATTTAAAGATTATCGTGATATTGTTGATTGATATTTATAGTGTATTGAGTAATTTAGTGAAAATAACAAGGAAAGATTAAACAAAATACCAAAACTACACAACATGATTTCAGATGCTGGATTTGAACTAATTCCCTGCTGATGAAAATAAATTCTGTTATCACTAAAGATTTTCTCATCCTTGGATTTTTTTAAGCAATTTTGAAACAGGAATCAAGAGTTTCTGCAGTAGCAACTTGTTGGTTTGGTACATTGATGACGACAAAAAGAGATTTTTTTTTATCGTCTGCTACAAAGAAAGTGTGTTGGCTGTTTTAATAGTTAAATAGTTTAGTATTCATGAACTAATCTTAAATAAAGTGACAAAATACACATAATAAAAAATAAAATACAAAAAAACCTAAAATAATAAATGGCTAAACAGAACATTAAAATAAGTAAATAAAAAGCAACAAGAAATACATAAAAATATATTTTAAGACAAAAAATAAACCAATATAAACTATTGCAAATTAATAAAAATGACTCAAAGTAATAAATAAATAAATAAGATGTCCTAAAAAAGACAAAAAAGAGATGGATAAGCAAACAGATTTTTGATCCGGATGTCAGCTGGACGAGGAAGTGAAGATCTTCATGGACAGAACTTCCTCCAAAATCCTGATTCTTTCTCCTTCCAGTTCACCAAAGACTCTTTTAGCTAATTCTCCAATGTTTATTGACTGTGATCAATACATTCAATCATTGGTTTCTCAGAGTTCTTGATAAAATAATCAAAGCTAACATCAAAATGCTCTTTCATTGATTTACAATCCTTTCCAACTGCGGTCAAATGAGCCGCCGTTCACATTTCCGTGGTCACATCAAGAAGCTCCGTGGAGTCTGGTGGAGATTTTCCAGCGTTCTCAGTCCTGCTACCGTAAGTATTGGATGAAACTCACACCAAAAATCCAGTGATGCTGATTTGACCACAGAAATGTGAACGGCGGCTCATTTGACTGCAGTCAATGTGAAGATACCATCTTCTCTTCTCCAGAACCTGAACTAGACACTAGGAACAGATGAGGGTTTAGTGCATGTGCAGCAGAGCTGTTGATGGAAAGAAGATCATTCATTCAAAAAGTGTGATTGACAGAGATTTAAAAGGAGAAATACTCAGAAATGCAAAAACTAAATGATTTCTTATTACATTTGTTCTCTTTCAGAAGAAAAATGACACACAGACATGTTAGAAACTCTAAAAACAGGATTTTTATCGAATTGGGGCTTTTTATAGGCTTGGGAGGATTTTACACCAGAACCATTTTGTATCCCTAAACTTGCCCCCCCTGATATTCTGTTTGCACCCCCAATAGGAGCTGGCTAGATCCGGCCCTGATGTTCTGGCCGTTTATTGTTCTGCTGCCACTGGTCCATCATGAGGCGAAGATCGATGTTTACAATAGAATAGAATAGCAATACTTTATTCATCCCAGGCTGGGAAATTAGGCCAAATTTAGGGGGATTTAATGAAGCATCTAATTCAGATCATTCATAGCTGATCATTGATTTGACTTTTTTTGTGTGATTGCTTGGTAACATTCACACTAGTGATTCTCCTGCTCCTTTCTATAGGGTTTTTGACACGAAAAACTCAGTCACACTTTCAGTGATTTCACCAATCTTGGTATGAAAACATTCAGTCTTCAAATTTTTGAATTTTAAGTAGATTAGCAACAAGCCTTTAAATATTTTCATGTTTAAATCTTTTATAATAATTTTCAAAAAAATTGAAGTTTACCTAATATTTTGGCTACAGGCTAACGATTTTGACTAATTTAGTTTACTAATCAACTTTAGGCTACTTCAGAGTTTAGCTAGTCGTTAAGCTCTTTTGTCTAATTTGGCCACTACTGAGCTATTTTTATACTAGTTTAGAGTTTAGCTAAGATTTGATCTAAATGCTAACGTTTTTTGCTAATTTGTTACCTTCTGAGGTTTTTTAGGCTAATTTAGAGTTTAGCTTCTATTTTAGCAACTGGCTAACGTTTTTGACTATAGTTTACTGATCAATTTTAGGCTAATTTGGAGTTTAGCTGGTATTTAAGAAACAAGCTAGTTTTCTTTTTTGTTTGTTTTTTGTGGTTAATTTGGCATCTACTGGGGTTTTTTGGGCTAACTTTTAGTTTAGCTCATATTTAAAGGCCTCGTGCAGTGGCATTTTTTTTTTAATTTGGAAAGTTAATGGAACTTGAAAAACGAGTCTGATAAAAATATTCACTTAAAATGATCCAGCGCGATTTTATTGATCATTTTATGGTCGTGCACAGCTTTAAATTTGGGCGATAGGTGGTGATGGGCGGGGGCTGCGCGTGACGTCACTTCAGGGATCCCAGAGTGTAAACAACAATGGCGGACGGTTTGAGAAGCGACGTAGACCACGATTTAGCGGATATTTCTTTGGATGAAGGTGATGAGCCTTCATCAAACACGGGAATTTTAACGACACAGGGTTCGGAGGGTGTACAGCCCTACCAGTTTGAACCGGAGGTTTCCTCATCTGAGGATACAGGGGCTTCGGATGACGATGGTGAAAGCTCATACAGCGATGGCGGGGAGAAGACGATCAAACTTGACTATTTAGAGGAAGTAAAAGTGTAACAAGTTTTCCGTAGGTGAACCTGCGGAAAGATCATTACCGGAAAAGGAAAGGCGCCGCCCCGCCCGGGTCCGCTGCTGCTGCGGCGACGGGTGGGCTCGCTCCCCCGACGCCCTCTCGGCCTCCCTCGCCCGCGCGCATCCAACCCCCGCACGGGTCCTCTTTCCAGACGGCCGGCGGGGTCCTCCTGCGCCCCGCGCGGAGGCCACCCCCGCCGGCCTCACGGCCCCGGGAGGGAGTAAAAACCCTCACGATTTTCACCGCACGAGGCCTTTAAGCAACAAACTCAATATTTTTGCAAAATTGGCATGTATTAGGAATTATAAGCAATTTTGCTACAAGTTTTTCAGAAAATTAGGTCATCTTCAGTGCTTTTTCATAGTTATTTAATGACATTTCCAGACTTTTAGCTAATTTTGCTAAAAGACTTGTGCATTTTCAGCAAATGCCTTCAGCAATTAAAGTAAATTGCATGACCATTTTCAGAAAAAAACCTCAGCATTTTCATCGACTACTTTCAGCTAGAAACATTCACACCAGCATTATCGCAAGTAATGCAACCTTTCTAGTTTTCCAGTTTCTGTTATCTCAATTCAGTTGGTGCTGGATTTTATTCATTCATTCTGACAACTGAAGATGTTGGGATGTGAAGAACCTCTGACTTCAAAATCTTTTTTTCATTTAAAATGAATCATTTTCAGACCCAAACATTTGACATTCTGACAAAGTCTGCATGGAGAAAATGTTTTATTGGTAGATTTTGGAAAGAAAATGTCTTCTTTTGAGAACATCCAGACACAGAAGTTGTACAGCTGACAGGAACTCAGCTGATGCTGTCAGAAACATATGAGGGAAATGGGATTTTATATTTCTAAATGAGGTAAATTTGATCTATTTTAAAACCTTTATGAAATTTCTTTATTAACCCTTTAACACCGGCGCTCCAGTGTTTATGTTTTTTGATTTACTGTAACTTTTCAACCGTTAACAATAATTCCAGTAGATTGTGTAGGCGAAAAGCGGCTCGATGAGCCAAACAGGCGATAGATTTTGTGTTGAAGCGTCACCGGCGACACCTCAGGTGTTCAAGGGGTAATGTGGTATTTGGTGATTCTTTTGATTGACAATAATTATTTCAAACTAAGATTAAAACGTGTAACAGTTTCAAAAACCTATTTTAGAAGACACTAAATTATCTCTAACTTTAATACTTAACTTGTACTTTTGATAGCTGGCAGATAACAAACAATTAAACTGGATTTTATTTATAGAGTAATTATTCAAATTGTTGAACTTGTTAAAAAAAGTTTAAAATTTGGAGAAAAGAAAAACCTTTCTGCCTTTAAACAAATACTTAAAATGCATACAACAAACAAATTCAAAATAAAAACTTTTTCTTAGTTTTTTTCTTTCAAGTTCTCTCTAAAATTAGACCCTGAACTTGTGACTCCACAGTTTCCTCATCGTCTTCCTTGACTCGGTTCTGTTGACTTTCATCTGATTCAATGCTTCCCTTCCTCGCTGTTCCCCTGAGACAGGTGTTGTGCATCTAGTCTATCAGTCTGCTTCGTTAAATATATTTAAGAAGAAGCAAAAACTTCTCCAAACATGCTTTTAGAAGAAAAAGGAGAAAAAGATGAAACGTGAGGAGAAAGCTACCATCTTCCTCCGTCCCTCCTCTCATTATTTCCTCCTTCCTCTAAAGTCTCCACTCGGAGCCAAAAGGTCAAAAATGATCTATTGTTGGAGACACACAAAAGAAGTTTAAAGGTGAGAGGAAGGAGATTTTTGCATACAATAGACACAAAAGAAGGAGACCATTTTATTCTGTCAGGTAAAAAGTTATACTTAAAAATGTCTCTAAGATGATTACGATTTTTATAAATGTTTCACCCTTGAGGTTTGAAAAAACGTCTCTAAATCTTATCAAACTGCACAACATCAACCATAAATCCAAAGGATTCTGTGTCATGTTAACCCATTATGTGTTTTAATTAAATAAATATTTTCAAAATCAGATGTATTCTTTAAAGTTCGTGGCTTTTTAAGGTCTCACATTTACGTTAAGTAATTTTGTCACGTTTTTGCAAAAAAGTATCAATTAAATGTGTAAAGAGAACAAACAATAAAAAACTGGTAAATACAGAACAGGGGCGGACGTACCGTGAGGCAAGGCTAGGCGGCTGCCTGGGCCCCCCAACCCTTTTGGGGTCCTGAGCTAAAGACTTAAATTGTTTCTAAAATAATTTTCATGCCCATCATTATTTGATTCTGTTGTAACAAAATAAAAAAAATTACTGAAATGGCACGAGGCCGCTCACGTGAAAGTGTTTTTTCCACCGCCATAAATCTGTATCAATGGAATATTCCGTCAACACAAAGTCAGAAAGCAGAGACTCGAGAGTTTGAATAGTGAAAAAGAAAAGCGCAAAACAATGCAAAATTTCAAGAAGATGGACCCAAGTGACTGCTCTTTTTGAGTGATTTGGACTGTACCTGTCTGCCTATATTTGCTGGTGTCCACATGTCTGAGGACTCGAGATTTTGTTAACAGAGTATTGTTTTTTGTATGTACATGTCGACATACATATATATTGTTACTTTCTCTCCTTTTCCTGTATTAGGAAATTAGCCCAATCTCAACGCAAGGTGTTTCATTATTTTTGGTTTTGCTTTTCTTTCTTCTTTTTTTTCTATGTGTGTTTGTCAGATATGTTTATTGCCTGTGATTCTGCATTTTTAGGCAGTAAAGTTCAAAAAAAAAAAAAAACAATGCAAAATGTGTTGCTATATCAACAAAAGTGATGGAAGAGACACAAAACAGGAAAAGGAACAGAATCAAAGAAACTCAAAAAGAAGAAAAGGAAAGTGAGAAGAGACAAAAAAAGGGAGAAAAGGGAAAAAGAAGTATTTTTATTACTATTATTCAAATATATTTTGTCTTCTTTAGTAAAGCCTGACAAATTAAAGAAATTAAAGATTAAAAAAAAATAAATTATTTATGCAACCACTCCTTGGTGCCCCATCTTATTGTTCGCCCAGGGCCCCCAAACTGCTAAGTCCGCCACTGATCCAGAGCTCCTACCATCTACCGTCTTCAGTTCTTCTGTTGCTGAACACACACTAAAATGCATACCCAGGGGCAATTTAGAATCAACCAATTAACCTATGCATCATGTTTCTGGACTGTGGGAGGAGGCCGGATATGCACCAGGAGAACATGCACACAAAAAGAACTCAGCTGGGATTTGAACCAGAACCAGAGTGCTAACCACTGCCCCACGAGACAACTACTTCTGACAAATGTTCTGTAATACTCACAGGACTTTCCTCTAATAACCAGCATTTTTCTCCCACTCCACCAGCAGCAGATAAAGTTTTTCTTGAGCACCAACGATGAAAGGGAAACTCAAACCCTAGCATTCCCCATGTTTGTGAAACAGCTCGATCAAGCAGATTAATGACCAAATCATGTGCGTCTTGTTTTAATAACGATAAATTAGCCTATTTTCCTTGATCAAAGTTCCCTCGTGTGTTTTTCTGAATTTCAGAAAAGCTTGATTTATGGCTCTGCTTTGAGCTCCAGGAAGCTCCTGCAGACGGTAGTTAAACCGGCGATCGCATGCGTGCAACTTGTTTGTAATAAATCCCCACATGAGGTTAGTCTCCTGCAACAGGCTTCTAATGCTAATGCTGGATGCCAAAACCAACGTTTGGCGCCTAAGGCAAATGTGTCAGAGTCAAGGCCCGGGGGCCGGATCCGGCCCTCCAGATCATTTTATTTTATTGTTGTTAATGACCCGATGTTATCTTGTACTTATTTCTAACTTGTATAATTCTGAAAACATATATTTTTATGGAGAGTAAAATATTGAAAGTTATTTAAGATTTAAGTTGATTTATTCTGGAATAATATTCCTGCCTTTTTATTATTCATAATTATGTTAAAAAGTTAAAGTTTTAAAGTTGTAAAAATTGGCATTCTACAAGGTTTTTGGACTACTTTGGCATTTACTGAGATCTTCTTTTTATATATATTTTGGAGTTTAGCTAATATTTCAGCTACATGCTAGCTGTTTTGACTGATTTAGTCTTTTTTCCGTTTTTATAGATATTTTGGAGTTTATCTATTTTTTCAAATACGTTCCGGCTAACCTAAGTTTTTTTCTTTTCTTTTCTTTTTTTTTTTTAGCTTTTTAGACTAATTTTGCATTTAGCTAGTGTTTTAGCTGGCTATCAGCTTCAGCGTTTTTAGCTATCAGCTTCAGCGTTTTTAGCTATCAATTTCAGCATCAATGTATCCGTGACCTAAGGTGTGTTTTGGCCCCTTGTGGGATTCTTTTTGACACCCCTGGCCTAAAGTCAACGCCTTCAAAGGTGAAGGATTTCAGGGTGGTTTCTGGTTCCAGCACAGCCTGCTGGTTGTGACCTTGAGCTCTATCGAGACTGTTGGTTTGAGTCCCCATTGAAGTAAGCAAAGCAAAAGAGTTTGAAGTTTCACACCAGGGACTGGAACTTGAGATTATTTTTACCCCTAGGAAAGGATTTCCGATCAAAAAAACATTTGTTATTGTCCTTCTGTGTTTATTTTTATCAGCGTAAATGGTAAATTTGTTATATTTGAATCCCACAAATTGTTTTAAAATACCATAGGGATAGTTAAAGCTGATGCACAATGTTTCTTTTTTTTTGTTGAGGCAGGAAAACTTTATTGGAACAATGAATCACTTGTTTCAAGGATAACATGATGTTTTTAGTAGAATTCTACTGTTGATGTTAGATTTGGAAATCACCAAATACCTTTGAAGTCATGCCAGGTGATAAGTTATTTGATTTAGTTTTCAATGTTTTATTGACACTTAAGAAAATGTATATTCACAGTATTTTTTTTAAATCAAACCACTCTTTACTATGCTTCGTAATACGATTTGCTAATAGTGTTTTTTTAAGAAACAATTTCCACATTTTATCATGAAAATAAATTATACCAGAACGAGACAATAATGAAATTTAGTGTTGGTCGAAATGCAAAAAAATGGTAAAATTTGGTAAAAAAAATTCAAGTTACGTGTAACTGAATAGTTACAAAAACATTTTTAACAGTTTCAAGTTTCTTAATAGGAAAATACATTTTTGCACAAAAGTTCAGCAATGAAAAACAAACAAATAAAAACAATGGAAGAATAATTCCATGATAGATATTTTCTATCGCCCACACGATATGTATCGTCATGTCGCCCAGCACTAACAATATTTATCGCAATAGAACTTTTTCTTGAAAGGAAATGAGTTTACTATAATATACTTTTTTTATCCTGTCCAGCTAATTAACAGAGCGATTCCCCTTGAGTGCCTCTTGTGATGGACATGTTTTGCTTTTACAATCGGAGTTGTTTGCCACTCTTCCAGTGTGTTGAAAGGGTGTCAGAATCAATCACACAACGGGTCAGAATCCAAAACACAACTTAGGTCGCGGGACGAACAGGATAAACATTTATTGACACAATATAATTATGTTTTTTCAACTTTAAAACTTTATGTTTTTAAATAATTACGAACTAGATATATAGCATTACCTGTGATAATGCTAGTGTGAATGCTGGAAGCTGAATTTGGCCGCTGAAGATGATAGAGCTGATAGCGGAAGATGCTGAAATTGATAGCTGAAAACACTGAAGCTAATAACAGAAAATGCTAAAGCTGAAAGCCAGCTAATATATTAGCTAAATGCCAAATTAGCCTAAATAAATCGTAGTTAATACAAAAATATTCCAAAAAGCTAACAGAATGACAATTTTTTAAACTTTAAAACTGTAACTTTTTATAGTTATGAATAATAAAAAAGCAGGAATATTATTCTAGAACAGTGATTGTTAACCTTTTTGGAGGTACCGAACCCCACCAGTTTCATATGCGCATTCACGGAACCCCTCTTTGGTGACATTTTTTTTTAAATTTTTTTTAATGTAGAAACAAGTTTTTTACTGGTACACAAAATGAGCCGTGCATGAACATCACCTTGTTCAAAACCAACAAAATGGATAAACTCACAACAAATTACATACCTGAAAATCAGTGTGACTTCTGCTGCTGCCTTTGAGAGACCAGTTCAGATATGCGGGGTTTCACCTTGGCGAGGGCCACCCTCATGTCATTTTCACAGCAAAGTCTGTTCCTTTTCTTTGTTTTTATGTCCAGCAACCTCGAAAAGGATTGCTCACAAAGATATGTCGTAACAAATGGTATCAAAAACTTGACACCGACAAGCTGCACCGTTTGCAGCAGCTTCTTTCGGTTTTGGCAGAACCGCATAAATCATAACGGTTTCTACTTGGAACCGAACTTCGGTGCCCAAACCTACTGTCGAACCCCTGAGATCAACCCATCGAACCCCTGGGGTTCGATCGAACCCAGGTTAAGAACCACTGTTCTAGAATAAATCAACTTAAACCTTAAATAACGTTCAATATTTTACTCTCTATAAATATATATTTTGTCAAAATTATACAAGTTAAAAATGACCCAGGATTTGACTTTGACACGTGTTGTAGTAGAAGCCAAACTTTATTGAATTTTAGCCACTTGGACAGTAATAAAAGGTTTTGATATTCAAGTAGACATTTGACTTACTAATAAACATCTTAAAAACTGATTACATTTGGTTAAAAAACTTTGTTTAAACTTAAATTTTCCCCACATCAAACTAAGTCATCTGGAAAAACATTTACAGGAGGAACCCATTCTCCAGCATCAACTTTCCTAATAATACACACTTTCTGGTCTGCTCTAATTCTTCTGGCCTTCAAAATAAAAGTAGAAGAAGCGATCAGATAAAAGTAAAAGATCAGACGGTAAACCGGCAGCCCAACAGAGGCTCCCCCACCAGCCGGTAAAGGTTAACCAGTTTACAGAGTTTGAAAAACGACATCATTTGTGTAGATAAACAGTCCAGAAGTCGATATACACAATTATCTGTTTACAAATAGTTTTTCCTAAACATGAAGCTTCTGGACGAGTGGAGAGCCAGCAGGGGCTCTGACAGCTCAGCCCTCCTCAGGCTGATCCACGGCCTCTGCAGAGCAACACAAGTGGGATAGAGAAACTCGACACGGCCGCTCAAAAGTGTTGGAACATCTCAGCAATCCAAGACTGTGGTGTGCATTTCCAAATCCTTCAAAAGGGCCTTTTCCAGGGAACGCCGAAGGGATTATTTGGAAGTCTGTTTATGTGCAACAGTGGAGGATGAAGCCAAACGTCTACGAGAACTTCTGCAGGAGACTCTGAGGAAAGAATATTTCATTTCTAGAGCAGAAAGAAGGAGCGACCTCAGCAGGAACCTCAGTGAGAGGTGGAAACTATGAGGGATCTAAAGTTCAGAGTCTGTTTGGACCTGATTCCAGGATTTATTTTTGTTTATTTTGAAGCTTCTTTCATGTCAGACGGATGTTACTCTGAATACTTTTGGCCAGCAGAATACATAGTTTAAAATAATCTGTACAGAAAACTTCTACGAATGTTCATGTCAGTATTTGTGTTTTGGGATGTAAAAGTATCTTGTCACCTCTGCGGCGCTGAGAATACGTTTCGTTGGGTTCATGTTCCCCGCATGCCGAAGCTGAACCGCAGTAAATAAGGGAGGGATTACTGTACTTCCTATATAAATGGCGGGTTATTGAATGAACATGTGAGTTTGGAGTTTAGCGAAGTCGGCAGCAGAGCCTGTGGCTGCAGCCATCCTGTAACCAATGGGAGTCATCTGTCTTAGCTAGACCCCTCCCACGTCCCACCTGAACTTTCCACTTGACATGTGAGCCCAGGATGAGAGTAAGGTTAGGGTAAGGCATGTGTCAGAGTCAAGGCCCGGGGGCCGGATCCGGCCCTCCAGATCATTTTATTTTAGTGATTACGAGTCGCCTGGAAGTATAAACCAGTCTTTACGGTTATGTTTCTATTATAGATACGTAAATTCAGCTTCCGGCTACAGTTTCGAGATTTCTGCTTCCAACTAATGAGTCTAATGTTTTGTTTGGACGCCATCTTGCCTGCAACCATGTCCCACTCCGATTTCCAGTGAACTCCTGCCCCTCTGCAGAAACTATGTCCTTCAAAACGACATGTTTTTAGATTTGGGCTAAAAAGTTCGTCATCATAATGAAAAGACCACTGAGAACGCTTTGAAAAAAAAATTAAAATATGATTGGAGTAAGACTTTAAGTAACAAATACCAAACACGGTTTTTAAAACGCGTCTAAATGAAGAACCAGAATTGATGTTGCAGCTCTGACTGTGTCCACACTACACTGAGCAAGAGAACATCCTCACTCTACAGTTTGTTCATTCCAGCATTTCTTGGCTTAAACTCAGTGGAAAGTTGTCATTTAACAATTTCTGATCCTGTAAACCACAGAGGAGAGGCGGCGCTCCAGCAGCAGCCTCAGGATTTACAGCCACTGACTTGGTCCAGAATGACGTACAAACCTTGTTATGTTCCTGCACTTTCAGGGAAAGATATTCATCCGTGTCATCGTTTTATTCTATTGAACAGAAGGACCAAATGTGGAGAAAGAGAGTCGAAGTGGAGAAAATGTGATCTCATATTTGTTATTGTTATTGAACCAAACTCAAAGACCAAACAGCTGACTGTTAATCCCTGGAAGGCACATGTGTCAAAGTCAAGGCCCGGGGGCCGGATCCGGCCCTTCGGGTAATTCTATCCGGCCCTCCAGATCATTTTATTTTATTGTTATTAATGACCCGATGTTATCTTGCGCTCATTTCAAACTTGTATAATTTTGACAAAATATATTTTTATAAAGAGTAAAATATTGAAAGTTATTTAAGTTTAAATTGATTTATTCTGGAATAATATTCCTGCCGGTTTTATTCATAATTATGTTAAAAAGTTACAGTTTTAAAGTTGTAAAAAGTGACATTCTCACATTCTTTTTTGACTATTTTTGCATTTACTAAGATTTTTTCGGCTATTTTGGAGTTTAGCTAATATTTAGGCTACATGCTAGCTGTTTTGGCTAATTTAGGCTTTTCTTAGTTTTAAGGCTATTTTGAGGTTTAGCTTTTTTTTAGCTACGTGCTAGCTGTTTTGGCTAATCAAAGCATTTAGCTAATATTTCAGCTAGCTATCAGCCTCAGCGTTTTCAGCTATAAGCCTCAGCGTTTTCAGCTATCAATTTCAGCTATCAGCACTAGCATCTTCAGGGGCCAAATTCACCTTACAGCATTCACACTAGCATTATTGCAGATGATGCTATATATCTAGTTCGTAGTTATGTTAAACAGCTACGGTTTTAAAGTTTTAAAAATGTAGTTTTAGTGTGTTCAATAAATATTTATCCTATTTGTCTGCGACCTAAGGAGTGTTTTGGGTTTCTTGTGTGATTGAGTTTGACACCCCTGCTGTAAGCAATGATAACAGGGTAGAAAAAGACCCTCCATACGATGGAAGTGTGAGCGTCTCAGCTTCTGTATTAACCATCAATACAGTTCTGAGCTTAATTTACTTCTTCATATTATGTCATTTTTTTCAAGGTCTTCCTCTGCTCCTGCTTTGCTTCACAAAAGAAAACTCAAACATTTCATTTTTTCTATAGCAAAGTTCAACTACAGCTCATTTTGTTCTTTCTAAAGCTCAAAAACCCACAGAAAAACACGTTATAGACTGAACTTGTCACAACTAAATCCACCAGTAACCCCTTTACATCATTTCCTATTTAAAACACTAAAATGACTTAGTTATCTTATAGATATAAACTATCTTAGCTGGTCCAACAGCAGCTCCTCGGCTATTATCTGCACTGTAAAACGCGTTGGGGGTGGGGGCCAAAGCGGCGGCCAGAGCACCTATTAATATACTGATAGCTTCCTGGCGAGAGCAGGCTGTTCCAGTCAAAGACACACTGGGACTCCGGAGGGGTCGGGGGGGTGAACATTTCCCACGATCCCATGCTTGGGCACCCCGGGAGTCACTCAGAAGTCACGGACTCTCTCTGCCGTGGATCAGAAACTGAGGATGGGGAGTCTGTGCTGGTAGAGGATCATGATGGCCCTGGAATCGTTTTAGTGACAGTGAAGTGGTTAAAAAGGACACACTTGACTTTCAGAGTGAACGTGTATCAGGCGGAGGAAGGAGGCTGTTATAGTGCAGGTGAATGAAAATCAGCCAGGGGAAAATGCAAATCCTCCGACTGGCTGATTGTTTTTCTTCACTTCGCTTTGCATTCTCTCCAAATAAGCTCAAACAAAACTACATTCTGGAATCTCTTTAAGATTCATTTAATTCAAACAAGTAAAATATACTTTTGGTTGTTTAAAAAGCTGATCACAGCAGTTTTATCCTATGATCTTCACTGAGCTCCCTGGTGCTTCATCGGGCATCTGCTTCATACAAATGATCACAGCAATGTTATTCTGTTCTATTCATACGCTACTCAGAAATGCAATAGTAGAAGGAGGCAACAAGCCAGCCAAGGGGTAACCTTCCAATAACCTACATCACTTCTGCTGATACATATAAACAAAACCAGACAGAGTCCAGCAGGACCTTACTCTTACATGTTAATGTGAAATAAAATCATGATATACAGTAGATTAAAAAAAACAATAACAACTCTATTTTGGGAATTTTGGGGCTTATTTTATTTACCTATATGTATAACAATAGCTTTTAATATTATTATTATTAATAATAATTTACTTAATCAAAGTAGCATTTCATTGTAAAAGGTTTAAACTCATTTTCCACACCATCAAATAAACCTTAATGAAGCGTGCGCATGCGCTGTAACTGATAAACATGTTTGAAACTGAGCTTTGATGCTTACCTTTGATTCCAGTCAAACGTCAAACGCTTTTTTCTCCTAAATATCCGAACGCTGACATGATCCGCGAGGACAGACTGAGCACCAACCGAGCCTGGCCGCTCCTCCACAGCTGTCAAACTCTGCGGGGCCACGAACAGCCGTTTCCGGTGACCAGCTTCAAAATAAAAGTTTTTTTTTTTTTTAATTTTTTATTTTATTTTGTTTATTTATTTTTTTTTTTTAAGTTTTCATTTTAGTTTTAGTTTTTATACACGTATCGGGGCTGGAGTACGAGTATTTGTAGAGAAATCTGTTTTTTTATCCGTGCTTCACGGGCGTTTTATTTTCCTTCGTTTTTAGACGGAAAACATCACATCTGATCTTTAGATCCATTGAACAAAAACAGTAAAAAAAAACGTTATTGATATTTATTGTAAATCAATGTCTTGAAGGAACGTAAATAGAACAAAACCTGAAGTATTAAAGTAGATTTTATCGAACCAAAAATATTACCGTTTATGGCTGTGATGGAAAAATCCAGGTGAAAAAATATGTTTATATATTTGAATTCGAGTCTTAAAATAGATAAAATACATAAAAGGATCGGCTAAATGTTTATTTAGAAGAGCGTGAAAAGGATGAGGTCCCACCGAGATTTGAACTCGGATCGCTGGATTCAAAGTCCAGAGTGCTAACCATTACACCATGGGACCTCGCGGTACCGCCGCCTCGCCACATAATAATATAAACAATATAACAATATAGTCGTCCATATCGTCGTAAATTCTTAACGTGGCCATACCAGAAAATGAATAATAAAACAAAAACATGAATCTAAAATGGCGTTCGCACTCGCTAATAGTTGACATTCTAAATAAAGCGTAGTGAACGCAGGGGGAAATTAGGCTGGAAATTAGGTTTTCTAGTGAAGGAGGTGAAATCTATCTTAAGCTCTTCGGAACAATTTAAAAACAATGATAATCATTAAAACAGATTAATACAATGTTCACAAATAATCTATCAACTCTGAAAAGATTTTTTTTCAAAAGCCCAATGTCAGAAAAAAAATTAAAACCCTTTAACGGCAAAAAAGTAAATGGCAAACTAACAAAGCAGTGCGATGCAATTAAATACACAATACTACAAGCACTTTCAGAAAAAAAATGCGCAATCGAAAAATATCAGTTTATCCTGTCTTGTAGTTCCTCTACTCGACACACGAGGGCAGCAAAGTGTTGTGAATGTCTATAGTACGCACGTCAGATTTATGGTTCAAAGGCAAACGTGAAGTGAGCTGATTTTAATCATTTAAAACAAATTCTAGCTGAAATATTACCTTTATTTCTCTAAAAATGATCAATTATTTGATATTAACTGAAAATTGTTGTAAAGAGAAATAAATTCAGTCAGGAAACCCCCAGCACGAGTGACAGGATCTGAATAATGGCAGAGAAGAGTGGAGCAGCTTCTCCTCTGCAGGCCTGTCCCATACAGCTCCATTCACCCATTGCTAAACACAGTGTAGACAATGTCCCTCCCTGCTTTGTCTCTGCTAACAGCTCAAAGCACACCACACTCATCCTTGTCATCACAGTCTCTAACACGTGAGGAGATCCCTCCCACTTGACCTGTGACCCTTTTATCCCCATTTAAGGCTGGCGTTCATACGTACGCACAGATGGTTGGACAGCCTCACAGGAAATTTGGCCATGTTTGCACACATTTGAGTTGCTAAGAGGAAAATTGGTGTGGCTTTGATTTAACCCATACTTTACCAACATCCAGGGTGACTTTCTGGGAATTTCCACTGATGAGTTGATGAAATAATCAATAACAAAGATCAAGTATTGGAGGAATTTTCTAAAAACTGCAGAAAGGTGTGCTTTGCTTTACTTATGGAGGCTGTGCTGATTAGACTGAATCCTATTTTATTAAACCTTAAAAACAATCTGCACCACATCATGCAGGATGAGCAGGAAAAATAAATGCAGACAATTAACCTTAATCCAAAAATATTTTGTAATTGGTGATTTAATCACATTTTTTGAGTCTTTATCTCCCCTCAAAAAATCCCTCCAGGTCAGATAAATGTAAATAATCGTGTCATTGACTGTGTGTTGTTCTTTTTGGCATCCTCCTGAGCTGGGAGGCGTTTTAAGAGGTCACTGGGAGACAGAGGATTTACCTTTGTCCCAGTTTGAGATAATGTTGACTTAAAACTTTAAATCAGTTAACACAGCAAGCGCAAGATTAACAAAGTCCAGCTGTTCTCAGCAAATATGGACCGAAGAGCTGAACCAAAATTCAGTGTCTCCTATAATTTAAAGAAATATTTGTTTTAATAATTTGCTAAATCAGATTGAAAGATTTCAGACTGCTGGAGAACATAGTTGTTTTAGGAAATGAACCATGATGAAAAGTTAACATCTTAGTAAAAATGAAAACACTTGGGCATTAAGACCACACTTTAGGTAGAGTTAGACTAAAACTTAACAGAAAAACTAAATGGTTTGGTCAATTTCAAACCAAACAACATGCTAAGAAAAAGAACCCCCAAACAAAAGTGCTTAGTTTTGTACGGTGACAGATGGTTTGAGAGCTCCGAGTCATTTATGTTAGAGGGGAAACGGCAGAAGAGGCTGCCTCAGGTATCACCTGTCCAACGTTCACAATGCCGCCCCCTCTCCTCTGCCCAGGCGGCTTCACAGCAATTCACACCTGGAATCATGTGACCAAAACAAGCCTTGTGTTGACCGACCCCGATGACCCGCGGGGCGGCTGGCGGGTACAGGAACACATGTGACTTCCTGACTCACAGGTGTCAGCGTCCCAACAGGTCCGACTGAGGCTCCTCGCCGCTCGATCAGAGCTGAGAAGGCTTTAATTAGACCTGAAAAGAAACCTGTTGATGGGAAGCAGTTTGGACCTCAAACAGGTTTTTGTCCACTTTGCTGCTGAACTGAAGGCTTTGGGTTGTTTTTATCACTGAAATGGTTTTTGGTGATCAGATTTTGACACATTGATCTGAACCTCTGTGTCTGTGGCACCTTTAGTTTAAACTCTATACTAGAAACTGTGTTTTGAGTCATTCTCAAACACAGCTTGCAGAGAAAGGTTTACATTTTGGCATCTCCTGATTACGGTCACTTTAGGCCAGGGGTGTCAAACTCATTTTGGTTTGGGGGCCACATTCAACCCGTCTGATATTAAGTGGGCCGGACCAGAAAAATAATAGCAAAAATCCCTTTGGCCAACTTTTTATCTGCTTTGATTTTGTCTCAGTTGGAAAAAGAAATGCCTCAAACAAACTAGCAGCCTAATCACTTATTATTATTATTAGAGATGTAATAATTATTATCTTTTTCCCAATAACATTTTGATAATTTTGGTGTCACACCTGATCATTTTTATAGCCACTTAACAGGCTGGCAGGTAACCAAACTGTGGCTGTGTCCGAATTCCGTCCTTTATCACAATATAGTGTATTCGCCATTTTCTAGTGCTGTCCAAATCTACTAATTCCAAAATCAAGTGCACTCAAAATTTCCCAGAAAGGTTTGCGAAAAAATTAGCATGCATCGAGGCTTACTAGATTAGCGAATATAGACCACAATGCATTGCGGCCAAACAATTTCGTACAAAAAGAACGTGTTTAAATGTAATATTTGAATAAACCATTCACATTTTCACCATCAGAACACAGTGAAGTCATAAATAAACGTCGTGAAATGTTCGTATTTATTTGATTTTGACTTTGTGAAATCGGTGATGTCATTTTCGACGTTTAGAAAAATGAAAGAAAAGTAGTGAACATCGTGTCTGAATTACTTTTAAAATCCAGGGCACTAGATAGTTTTTTAGTAGTTAGAGGTTGGGGGGGGGGGTTTGGACACAACCGTCTTACCCAGATGTGACACATGCTTGCAAAGAAATGCTGTTTTTTTTCTTGATCTCTTTTTATGCCATATTTAGTTTCCTTTGCTTCACCTAGTGGCAGATTTGCACATTGCAGCCATTTCTTTAAACTCCCTCCAATGAAAATCCTGTTTTAGAGTTTGTAACATTGTGTCATTTTTCTTCTGAAAGAGAACAAACATAATCAGAAATCATTTTGTTTTTTCATTTCTGAGTATTTCTCCTTTTAAATCAATCAAACTGTCTTGGACAGACTCTGTCTGAATGAATGATCTTCTTTCCATCAACAGCTCTGCTGCACATGCACTAAACCCTCATCTGTTCCTAGTGTCTAGTTCAGGTTCTGGAGAAGAGAAGATGGTATCTTCACATTGACTGCAGTCAAATGAGCCGCCGTTCACATTTCTGTGGTCAAATCAGCATCACTGGATTTTTGGTGTGAGTTTCATCCAATACTTACGGTAGCAGGACTGAGAACGCTGGAAAATCTCCACCAGACTCCACGGAGCTTCTTGATGTGACCACGGAAATGTGAACGGCGGCTCATTTGACCGCAGTTGGAAAGGATTGTAAATCAATGAAAGAGCATTTTGATGTTAGCTTTGATTATTTTATCAAGAACTCTGAGAAACCAATGATTGAATGTATTGATCACAGTCAATAAACATTGGAGAATTAGCTAAAAGAGTCTTTGGTGAACTGGAAGGAGAAAGAATCAGGATTTTGGAGGAAGTTCTGTCCATGAAGATCTTCACTTCCTCGTCCAGCTGACATCCGGATCAGAACCATACGGCTGGACATTACCCAGATTGATGGATGTTTTTATATAGCAGTGATGAAGATTTATGCTAGAGAGACACAGAGCTATCATAATCAGACAGGGGGGGCTCCTCAGAGGAGATTTTGGAAACAAGAGGCTTCAGATCAACATGAAAAATGTCTTTTTAATACATTTAGATTGGGGGATTTTGGTTAAAATGTCATAATCATCAATAAAACACTATTGGGAATGTTTTTTTAATAAAAAAAAAATGTCATAGGGGGACTTTAAATAACCATGACTTGCCAAAGGAATGGGCTCGAAACTTGTTTTTTTTTCAACATCCTTATAATTTTTTTTTCATGACTGGGTCGGATTAAACCATCTAGCGGCCGGATGTTTGTCACTCCTGCTTTAGTGCATTAATCACACAACACAAAGTAAGTAAGAATACTGTTATTTACAGTGGAGCTGCTCGTCTGTTCAGTGCTGTGTGTTCATGACTGTTTGATCGATGATCTTGGAATAACTTACTAGCAAAATCAGCTTCTTATACCCACAGAATGTTGACATTGATTACTCTTTGGAGATTTTTTTTTGTTTTGGTGAGCGTTGTAGGTCCAGGATGGACCAGCATCCCTCTGGAGAATCCACTGCCCCACAAAGCTTTTTCCTCTAAGTTTAGCAGAAGGATCAGGCATAGTTTGCATGCCTTCTCTGCCTTTTTTAGACGTGTCGCCTTCATAATGCCTCGTATTCGGGGGTCAGGCCATGAGAAGAAGGAATGTTTAATGTGCAGAGGAGAAGCAAACCCTCGTGAGCTGCAGCGCTGAATAATCCTGCACGGCACAAACGTCTCTTCCTGGGTTTGGTTTTGCTGGAATGAGAATTACAGGGGGATGAATGTGGAGTTCACACTTGATAATGTTTGTTGGGCCTGCAGGGTTTATTTTGGAGGTGAAACAGGACACTGAGTCCACTGAAAATGGACACTGAATATATAGAAAAGGCTTTACAGCCTTTCTCAGATCATCGTTTCCTTTTATTTGCACAAAGAAATAAACTTGATCAAAAGTGTGTCTTTATTGGAAGCCTTGTTTCTTCTTCAAAAAAATAATTTTTGATTCTCTGAGAGCTCACATGACCTCCATTTCTGTGTCCAGGTGTGATTTATGGTATCTGCTTAGTTTTTTTTTTCTTCACAAGAATGCATGCTCTCATCCTTTGCCATTTCAAATGAAGCTTACCCAAATATTAGCCTTGCAGCCCATCAGGCATTAAATCTGCCACCATTGACATTAGCCGAGCTCTGAAAGCGCCTATAATGTGTAACCTCCAGGGCTGCGGGTAGCGCAGGTGTTACAGGAAGGAGGAAATGCAGGCGGCGTCCTCGGAGACTCGCCGCTTGGCATGAAGCAGTGGGGGCGTCATGCAGCTGTCAAGAAATTATATCTGCTATCCGCTCCAAAACAGAAAAACTCTTGTTTGGGTTCTTTAGTTTCTGAACAGAACGAGACACTCTGAACATTAAGAAGAAAGTCTGAAAACATTACATCATCGACCTACTTTTGTTTTTGGATATGATCCATCACCCTGAGAGTGGGAGGGGAAGTTTTTGATTGGAGATAAAACCTGAACATTGGTCGAATTATTCATAAGAAGGAGTTTGATTCTAGGTTTGAATCAGTTTCAAGGACAAAATTGCAATAAGGAGCAGAAGTGAGCATGTTTGAGCCCTCAAACAAGCCTTTACATGAATTTGAGACATGATCCTTCTGATTTTTGTGAGATAAAAACCAGGCTGAAGTCATGAAGAAGAACCAGAGGTGTGTCCAACACCTCTGGAAGCAAATTTTACAGGAGAACGTGCTGTTCAGGCGTCACTGAGCCCAAAGCAGTTTAGTTTTAACAATTACCATATTTTCCAGAGTACAAGTTCTAAGAGCAAAAAATTTTTAATCAAGAAGAAGGAAGCCATATATAAGTCACTCTGAAGTATAAGTCGCACTATTGGGAGAAAAGTCTATCGCACATGTGTCAAAGTCAAGGCCCGGGGGCCGGATCCGGCCCTCCAGATCATTTTATTTTATTGTTATTAATTTAAAAAAACTTTATATGCAACAGAGCTGCAGGAGTTCATTGGAAATTTACCTCTGAAAACATGGTTTTCATAAGAGTGAGTCTTTAACCCTTTAACAGAGTTTGTGTTGATTTACTGTAACTTTTCAGTCGTTAACACAATAATTCCAGTAGATTGTGAAGGAGAAAAGCGGCTCAACAGTATGTTAAAGATTCTGTGTTTAATCGTCACTGGTGATGCTTCTGGAATTAAAAGGTTAAAGCAGGAAAACCTGAAAAGCAGGAATAATGTCCAGTCTAATCTATTTAAGTTAATTAATTTAAGATAAAAGAAACATGAACTAAATTATAATTCAAGAGTGATTTGGGAAAATCCCATTTAGTGTCTTAAAAAAATCCCAGACTTCCAGCTTTTATTTTGACATTTTCACAGGAGCTTTGGGACGTTTCAGGTGTCCTACATTAAGGGCAGAGGATGTAGGAAGTAGGTTGAAAGGAATAACAGTCAGTCAGAAGGAATATGCATCAACGAGCAAAAGGATGACACAGAAACTCTGTGTGCTGGTAAGAAACAAGGGGAACAGAGACGGAGTCCAGGATTTATTAGGCTGTTTTGGAGTTTAGCTAATATTTCAGCTACATGCTAGCTGTTTTGGTTAATTTAGGATTTTCTTTTCAAGTTTTTTAGGCTGTTGTGGAGTTTAGCTGATATTTACACACTAGCTTATTTAGGCTTTTTTCAGTTTTTTAGGAAATTTGGAAGTTTAGCTATTTTTTTCCACTACATGCTAGCTGTTTTGGCAAACCTGAGTTTTTTAGGCTAATTTGGCTTTTAGCTAACATTTTAGCGGGCTATTAGCCTCAGCGTTTTCAGTTATCAGCTTCAGCGTTTTCAGCTATCAATTTCAGCATCTTCAGCAGCCAAACTCATCTTACAGCATTCACACTAGCGTTATCACAGGTAATGCAATATATCTAGTTTAGAGTTATTTTGAAAATTTATGGTTTTAAAGTTTTAAAAATGTAGTTTTAGAGTGTTCAATCAATGTTTATCCTGTTTATCCTGTTCGGCCCGCGACCTAAGGTGTGTTTTGGATTTTGCCTCCTTGTGCGATTGAGTTTGACACCCCTGATTTAACCCTTGTGTTTGTATGTTTTTTATATTGTGTTCTGCAGCATGTTAATGAAAGGTGCTCTAAAGTAAAATGATTGATTGAAAGTGATTCTTGACATCCGATTTTAA
>NC_050518.1:27312727-27313251 GCF_002922805.2 Oryzias melastigma
CGCGGCAATGTCCGGTGAATGGGTGCGCACGTTTCGTCCTTGCCGCAGCGATACAGAAGAAGCCGCACAAAAGGTCGGAGATGCTGATGATAGATCCGTGTGCCGATCCGAGATCAAAGCGGTGCCGGGAGGTGGTGCAGTCTGCGCAGTGTCTGCAGCTAAATCAGTCGAGCTGGAAGACAGGACTTGCTGACCCAGCCCGGGCCACATCTCGTAAGAGCCCAGCTGGAGCGGCGCCGCCGAAGAGGGAGCATCATTCTCGTCTGACAGTGGGGCAAAACGGTTGGAGAGAGAAAGATTTGCCGGCAAAGCTGTGCACGGCTTAGCCGTCCAGGAAACTTTCCCGCGCCGTGTCACCTCCACCCACGATGGCCTCGGTGTGGAGGAGCAAACTGGAGCCCCGCGGCCGGCGGCCACGCCGACGGGTTGGTGAGTTTGCTGAGTCTCTGGGGTTTCCGGGTGATTTAGAGTTTCGGCTCTGTGGCTCCGATCAATCAGGTCCAATCCATCTGTTAGGCCACGTA
>NC_050518.1:27313292-27313465 GCF_002922805.2 Oryzias melastigma
CTTTTTCAGATGATGGAGCTTTTGCTTAAAGACAGGAAGTCGGCTATCAGCAGCTTTTGTCGTGATTTTATTTCCTCTCTGTTTGTTCTGTTTGTTCTCCTTTAGAACCTGCTGGTGATTATGAGCTCACGTGCTCGGTCTGTAACCTGAGCGGCAGCAGCGAGATCATTCCT
>NC_050518.1:27313539-27345196 GCF_002922805.2 Oryzias melastigma
ACGCACAAAGATGTTCCAGCGTCCTGTGCTGACGTGTCGTTGGCCACGTCACCCATCAGAATGGAGCATTTAAGAGAATCCAGAGAGACAATGAAACTTTTAGATTGCATTTGTTTCTTCCTTCAGCTGCTCCTCCATGCCCACTTCTAGAAGAAAACTCCTGTGTTTGTGTCTCGATCCAGCAGAAACAAACACCTCCTTGTGTTCTGAAGCCCTCTGGGCTGCGGCTGCCACTTTCCCTCCTGACTGGAGATCTCCCTCCTCTACGGCCACATGTTGACATGCATGGCTCCTTCCCTGCAGTTCTGTCACATGTGATCTGCTCACTCGCTGTCCCTGTTTCACGCCTCCGTGCCCACGGTTACAGTCATCCCGCCCGACGTCCACAAAGGAGAAGGCACTAATGGAAAGCAAACAAAGGCGGTTCTGACATCCTCATCAGCACCGAGCTCAGTTAAAACCGCCTTCCTGTCTAAACAAGATATTAGCTAAAGACAGTTTCCCTGAGATCATCAACTCAGAAAGTTAAGCTGCAAAAACAGAACTAAGAAATAAGATCAAAATTATTAGCAGATTTTTTTTTTCAATAAAAACAAAAACTATCTATAATAAGAACGGTTTTACCAAGAAAAAAATTCTCGACTATAACACACGACGTAAAAACTTTATTTTTCTTGCAAAAAAAAAAATAAGACAAATTTTCTTGAAAAAGGTTAGCAACCCACCCCACACTCCAGACAACCGCCCTCCCCCACCGCGAAAGGTCCAGGGGGGAGCAGGGCAGAGGCCGCCCACCCCCGACGAGCAGAGGGGAACCCAAAAGAAACAGAGGTCCTGAAGGAGTGATGTAAACAAGGCCCGACCAGGCACACCCACTGATGGAGTTAAGGAGAGGACTAGTTCTCGAAAGCAAGGACCGGACTCCACACCACCGAGACCTGGACACCCCCAGGCTCCGATGTAGATTGATCCCCGGCTAGATCTTAAATCTCGGGGATCCCACTCCCGGCGGGGGGAGGAGACCGCCGGGCCCAGGAGACCGGCACCCAAGAGACTAGACCACCAGGCCGAGGTCCCCCCCCCCTGCCAGGGATAGGGTAGGGGACAGAAGGTCGAAGGTCTTCTTCCCACTTTTAAACCATATGAGTCCCACACCTTGCTGGGAATGTGAAGAAAATGAGAATCTTATTACAAGTCTGTCTGTCTTAATAAATTGTCATAAAATCTAATACTAGCACTTATTCACTAAACATTAATCTACATTTTTGCTTCCAAAATAATGACAATAAATACATTTTAAAATAACATCCTTAAAATTGATCCAAACATTACTGTGTAATTTGAAATTTTTTTATTGTAAAAATTATTTAGACTCATTCAATTTCCTTCTTTCAAGATCTCAGCTCTTTAGGAGACAAAACAATTCTTGACTTATTTGATTTTAAGAAAGCCTCAGAAAGGTGTAGATCAGGGGTGTCAAACTCTATCGCACAAGGGGCCAAAACCCCAAACTCACCTTAGGCCGCGGGCTGAACAGGATAAACATTTATTGAACACTCTAAAACTACAATTTTAAAACTTTAAAACCATAACTTTTTAACATAACTATGAATAATAAAAAGGCAGGAATATTATTCCAGAATAAATCAACTTAAACCTTAAATAACTTTCAATATTTTACTCTCCATAAAAATATATTTTGTCAAAATTATACAAATTAGAAATAAGTGCAAGATAACATCGGGTTATTAATAATAAAATAAAATGATCTGGAGGGCCGGATCCGGCCCCCGGGCCTTGACTTTGACATGTGGTATAGAACACAGAGAAGGTAAAATAACTTCAAACCCGCTGAAATATCTGGAATGTCTAAAGCAACTTTTGATATTTGTACAAGTATCAAATAGTTTGCTGTGCATGAGTTCCATTCATCCATCAATACAAATTCAGCCTTTTCTTGGGTTCTCTGGTTTTTATTTAATCCACATTGTAAAAACTAAATCTGAAGAAAGCAAAAAAGACTCTTGTTTCACTAAAAAATGGTCTCAGGGTGTATTTAGACTGGAAAAGTGTGTCGAGTTCTGAACCTTGCGTTTGTTCTGTATTCAGACTGCCGTCAACTGGACACTTTTGTATCAAACCAAAGTGTGTAAACGAAACCGCCTGACTAAAGACCATTCACTCATTGGCCAGGAACTACGGGGGCGGGGCTAAGCAACAAGAGAAAGAGCAATGGAAGTATTCCGCCGACCAGTTTTGAATGTCTGTATCAACATCAGGTACAACACTTTTTACTTTGTTACAGTGGAGGCATGCTGCAAGGGGGTTACCGAGGAGACAACGGCTGAGAAGCTACGCTGAGAAGTGTTTATGACATAGAGAAAGTTGGGAAAACACTGAGAAGCAATGTGTTAAAACTGATTAATGAGCCTGCATTCATCCCACCACATTTCAATGAGCTGCTGTGTCTCATTGTTGCTCTATTACTCTGTTTATATCCCAGAATGCCCGGCTACGGTGGCCAATTTGGTCCAGTTGTTCCACTCCGAGTATAGAGCCTATTCAGACTGAGGAAACTCAGAGTGAGCCAAAGTTCAGTCCGATTGGAAACAAACCGAGACCACCTGGAAAAATGGATCAGAGAATGGTTCCTGGACCTGGATCAGGGTCCACTTGGGCCACTTAAACAGACTCCAGACTGAAATCTGGACAGAACCCAGACTGAGATATGAACTGAATCCAGACTGAAATCTGGACTAAACCCAGACTGAAATCTTGACTGAATCCAGACTGAATCTGGACTTAATCTAGACCGAAATTTGTACTAAATCCAGAATGAATTCTGGATTAAATCCAGAACGACATCTGAACAGAACCCAGACTTAAACTTGGACTGAACCCAGTCAATAATCTGGACTGAACGCAGACTGTAATTTGGACTGAATCTGGACTGACCCTAGACTGAAATCTGGACTGAACCCAGACTGAAATTTGTACTAAAACCAGATGGAATTCTGGACTGAATCCAGACTGAATCTGGGTGGCATCCAGACTGAAATCTGTCAGAATGTGTTTATATACACATAAAATAAAATAAAAAAACACCTATTTTTTACTTGTACATATAGAATGAAAATATGTTCTGGATTATCGGAGGTAATGAATCCTGGTTCACTTTAAGCAAACCGACGTGTCCAGTCTGAATACACCCTGATTTCTGTCTTTCCAGAAAAATAATCTTATCTAGAAAGTTTTTCAACAGCAAAATAACCTTAGTTTAAGAAAAGAAGCCTTTGTGTCTGTAACTTTTTATTGTAAAAGAAAAAGCATTTTTCTTACACCACTGGCAGATCTGGTTTTGCTGAAAACTGATCACATTATAAGAATTTCTGTCCTATTTCTAGGAAGCCTGTTTTTGCAGACTAAAATGAAGCATCTCTGCTTTGGTTGACATCTAAAGTATAAATGAGGCCGTGTCAAACTGCGCCCCCCCGCCTAGAACTTATATTTGTCGTGCTGATGGCACATTTCTGCAGTTCGCCAGGAACACATGAGAACGTGCAAAAGAAAGCAGAAAATAACAACTGTGTTCCCAGTCGCTGCTGCAGCGTCCGCCTGCGCTGAAGAATCCTTTGTGGTTGGAGGTGTAAATCCTTAGATTAGATTGCACATTAAATTTGTGAGCGTTTCCCAAGAAGGTCTGAAGTTCTTTAAGAACTGTGGGAACACTGTGTGCATGAAGCTGGATCGCCATCTGGAAGAAGAAGAAGACGTTCAAGAACATTCAGAAGATTCCAGACGGGAGTCTGTCAGTGCTTGTTTATATACACATAAATAAATGAAAATAAAAATAACTTTTTAATTACTTCTGCTTATAGAAAAACTCTTAATAACCAAACAGTTTTGATATCTATTATTTTTCAGTCTGTTTGACTTCATTAAATAGTATTTAGGCTTTCCTGCAGCAATCAAAATAACCAAAAAAGTAAATTTTTGATCATAATTTGAAAGATAAGGATCTAAAGTAGCATTTTTTGGTCTGACACTAGCCTTCCACCAGAGGTAATCTGGGGTTCAGTGTCCTGCCCACGGAGACTTTGACACATGAGCGGGCAAGGCTGGAATTGAACCCACATTCTTCCGATCTGAGGTAAACCGCCCCACTGCTGCTCCACAGCCCCCCTAATAAACAACTGAATTTCTTTTGACAAACTTAATAGTTGATAGTTTTAGGACTTAAATGGTTTACTAGTGTATGTGGACTTTTGTATATTTTCTAATCAATTTTTATGACTAATTATCCTATTTCTTTGCACGTGTGTAAGCCTCTGTTGTTTGTATTGTTTTTGGATTATTTTTGCTTCAGTTGCTTGAAATAAACCATTTCCAATCCAATTTTCTGATAAATAAATAAAAATACAAACATGAGCTTTTTCTTACATTTTTGCTATAAGGTTCTGATGAGCAGTTGAGTAATGATGCAACAATTTATTTTATTCTTTTTCCAATAAATTGAAATAAAAGTGTAAATAAGGACCTACGGATGATACTTTGCAGGTTTCACATTCTCATCTCACCTTCACTTTAGTTCCTGAGCAATAAGGCTGTCCTGATGGCAGTTTGATGCACATCAGCGTCAGACACTTTTATGTTTGTTTATTCATCTTATTCATGCATGACCTGCATGGTTTCTAGAGCCCTCCGTAAGGTCACAGATCTATAGAACACAGCAAGGATTCATGGCTGCAATGAAGGATCAAAAATCCTCATTGAATTGAATGTCTGACCTTAAAGAAAGGCTGGAGCAGAACTGCCATTAAAGAAAGAAAAACCTGTAATACTGGCCTTCAGGAAGTGATGGCTGATATTAAAACAGAAAAATAGATCCGAGTGAATGCAGAAGATACTGAACCACTGATGCATCTTCTCTGCACAAATGTTGGCTTGTGTCGTTGCGTTTCTGTCTTTGCATTTCTTAGAATTAAGACCTGATAGGGACCAGATTATTAATTTACGATTTATTTAATTCATTCTCATTTGCCAAAGCATTTTATTTTGAAGGTGTGTGGCGTCTCACCCAGTCAAGCCTTTATGAAACTACCTGTTTTCATTTCGGTCTCAGTCAAACTCAGGCTGGATCAGTGAAATTCATGTCACATACCGGCTTCAGAAGGGCCTAATCTTGGTCCAAAACGATATTTTAAAATGACAGAGTTCTCAGCAGAGACAGCTGCTGAACACATGGCCGTTCATCTGTCCACAGAAAACTCATTGTGAATTGCCAGGATCTCCAGCTCACACTGTTTTGATTTTTTACTCCCAAACCACAACATTTATGCGGCCTTCGCTTCCTAAGTGCTCCGAGTTTAACCGAGGTGTTACAAAACCAAGAAAGGAACTTTAAAGTCTGAACGTTGTTTTTGCAGATGGCCTGTTTGTTTTATAAAATGTGTTCATGTTCCGTCTGGATGTCGTTGTCCAGTATTTGCACTCAGTTTTTCCCAACCTGGGCGTTTCATCCGTACGCATCACCATGAATCCCGGCTGTGCAGGAGCCACTTGCTTTGGGGAGGCTCCCCATAAGAAGAGTGCTATTAAAGGCCGTGGAGCGCCAACACGGCTCATTCATTCCTGCGGTGGAGAAAGAGCTCTAAATCTGTCTGAAGCTGTTTTCACTCCCAGACTCCCTCCAGGTGGGACACCTCTGATAAAAGCCACAGACTGCTCCGAGGAGAACTCCCACAGACAGACTCACTCTGTAAGCAAGGCCTGCATTTGGGAGGGAGAGGAATAGAGCGGCTGTGAGAACCAAGAGGAAGGCCTCTGAGGCTGGGGAGTATTTGTACACACTTGATATTTCTCTGTGCGATGAATTAGCATGACACCCTCCAATAAATTGCAGATATTTACTAAATAAACTGGCTCTGGACTGAGGCGGTATGTGTACGATGTTTTCACTGTAAGTGCATTCAGATGAAAAATGGAAACAGTGTAAGACGGACAAACGTGCGTTTGGTTGCTGAAGGTCAGCTGCAGAAAGCCTGTGAGATTACATGCAGATATCTGGGTGGAGGCTTCCTTTCAAGGTATGTGGGAAAGGAAAGTTAATTACCTTTTATTCACACCTGGAGGGACACCTGAAGCAACAACGAAGCTTCACGCTCAGCCTCGTTTGTAGCTAGCGGTTTCTGGGGCGTCAACCAAAGATTTACACCATGAAAAAATTAAGTCGGCATCCTTTAGTGATCCGTGCTGCACCAGCTGATGGGATTCATGGGAATTCTGTCATTTTCCATCCAGTTTAATCACTTTAAAATCAAATTTTGTTCTTTTTGAAAACAGTTTGCTGAAAAACTTTAGTTGAAGCAAAAATAAAGCAGCTTATATTTTGAGTTTGTCCATGTTCTCAGCATTTAAACACTGTCTATGCTTTAATATAAAGTTATGCATCAGTCAGATCAATACATTAAGATAAAATTGTTGGAATAAATGACAACGTGGCAACTATTTTTAAACTTTAAAACCAAAAAGAATCTATTCTAACTAATAATTTTACAGGCCCCAAACAATTCAAATTAACCTTAAATGTGCAACTTTGATGAATTACTTTGGCTTTGTAAAAGTCAAATAGAAAAGAAAAACAAAAAATGCAGAAATCTGATTTTTTTTTAAAATCTACTTTAAAGACACCAATGAAAATGCTCCACCCCGTTCTGATGCATCCACAAATAGATCCATTAACGTCTTTGTTTTCCTCGTCTGAGCTGGAATCTGGATCAGAACTGTAAGGCTGGATAGAAATGATGTTCCTCAACATTTTTGTTGGGTTTGTTAGGTCAGGCGTGTGAGGGGCTGTAAGCTAGCTGAAAACAGAGAGCTCTCATCAACGATGAAGGAAAGGGGAGCGTTGTGTTGTGTTGCGTTGTGCCAACAGCCCCGCCCACAATTCAAAAGTGAGTTTTTTAATGAACTCCTGCTGCTCTGCAGACACTATGGCCTCGAAAACATTGTTTTTTTTTATGAAAACAGCATCATTATAATTGAAAGGGAAAGCTTAAAAAGATTATCAAAGTAGAACTTTAAAAGAAACATGACTTTATGGAACAGAACTCACAGTTTTCTTACTTTAATTGCAGAGTTTTCTTACCAAAACAAACTCGTCAGGTAAAGCCGGGCATTCTGACTTTCAGGGAAGCACGAGAGAATCTGCTCTGAGGCCCGGTGGCGGTGATTCCTCCCTCGATTTAGCAGGAAAACACCATGTGAAACAAATTTAGTTAACAGTGTGTAATTAAGGGATTGAGCCTGTGAAGCTGCACAGACGCTGATAATGGCCTGGAAGGAGTTCAGGTACGCGGACTGCAGAAAAATCGGTCAGTTGCTGAGTTCAAATATCTCTCACGACGACTCCAGTCATGTTTGGATTATTTCACTGAAACCAAGACAAACTGAGCAGATTAGAATAATCCAGATAATTTGACATGGGAATAATTTAAACCCTCAGTAAAGATTTGCAGAGACGTTTAACTGGCTTACTACCATGAAGGTAATTGGAGTTAAACTTCCTTGAAACCTTTTCCCAGCATTTTTACCTGGGGGGAGAATGCTGCCCCTTCTGGAAAGCTTCTGCTGTAATTGGTTCTGGAGGTCTCGGGCTGAAAAGCAAGTGGTTTACTAACAGAGGAGAAGTGTCGGCGGTCTCGTTTTAGCACTTTAAAGACGGACGTGACCACACACTGGCTTCTGTGCTCTTCGACGGTAAACGGTCCGTGTATGAGTCTGTGGTGACTCCAAGCCACAATTAATGTCAGAATTTCAACCAAGATTAAAGATTTTCTATTTTAATGCTCCTGGATCACAAGACGACAGTGTTTCCTACTGAGGTGGAAAAACCTCTGCAAGGTTTTATGAGATGTTAACTTTCCACTCAGAGTCAGACTCTGGAGACAGGATGGGTAATACCTGGAAATGTGTCTGGGAAATGAGATTATTGCATGTAATTACTTACCTTCGAACTTTCACTTCATTTGGTTTTCATTAACTCTGGCTGTCAAAAGAAATGCAAATAAATGATAGTTTCATCTGCAAACCTTCGCTTTGGGTTTCATAAAGTTGGTGCCAAAAAACTTGCCAAAATTTTTCTACTAGGAAAACTGAAAGACATTTGCTCCAAAACACACGCATAAAACCAAATCACATTGCTTTTGGGATATGCATTAGTGCAGGTTTGTCAAACTCACAGGGGGCCAAAATCCAACACACACCTTAGGTCGCAGGCCGAACACTCTAAAACAAAACTTTTAAAACTTAGAAAGTATAACTTCTAACATAATTATGAATTAGATAAATAATGATAATGGTAAATGTGATAATGCTAGAGTGAATGCTGTAAGCTGAATTTGGCCGCTGAAGATGCTAGTGCTGATAGCTGAAGATGCTGAAATTGATAGCTAAAAATGCTGAGGCTGATAGCTGAAAATGATGCAGCTGATAGAAAGCTAAAATATTAACTAAATGCCAAATTAGCCTAAAAAACTCCAATAAAGAACTTAGGTTAGTCGAAACAGCTAGCATGTAGCTAAAAAAAAAATAGCTTAACTTCAAAATATCCTAAAAAAACTGAAAAAAGCCTTAATTAGCCAAAACAGTTACCATGTAAATATTAGCCTACCTCCTAAACAGCCTAAAAACTTAAAAAGAAAACCCTAGCAAAAACAGATAGCATGTAGCTGAAATATTAGCTAAAGTCCAAAATAGCCTTAAAAACTGAAAAAGCCTAAATTAGCCAACACAGCTAGCATGTAGCAAGCCGCTTTTCTCCTTCACAATCTGCTGGAATTACGTTGATCGTGTTAACAGGGTAAAAAGTATATCAAAGATTTTGTGTTTAAGCGTCACCGATGATGCCTCAGGTGTTAAAGAGTTAAAAACAATTTCGGACACCCCGACCCCTCCTAATGTCTCTACAATTGTAGGGATACGGAAGGAAACTGGATTTGGATTCTCGACGATGAGATCAATAAAGTTCATGCAATCTTCAAAATTATTGCATTGTTTCAAATTGAAACATCATGTTGACATTCAATCGTTTTCTGAAATGAAAGTTTTTTTTTTCTCATGATGAAATTGAACATGATCTAAGAGTAAAATTCAAATGAGTTTTTTTTAAATATATTTTGAATGTTTTAAAAAAACAGTTCACATGAACTTTGCAAGCATCCATCCAGTTCCTTTTAGAGTTACAGGGTTGCTGGAGCCTATCCAGTCACTGTTGGGCACACCCTGAACAGGTCAAAGGTCTGTTTCAAGTCCAAACACACACACTCTCACATGCACACCTAGGGTCAATTTAAAGATAGCAGTTAACCCATGAAGCAGGAGAACATGCAAACTCCACAAAGACGCAACCCAGCTGGGATTTGGACCAGGACCTTCATGCTGTGCGCTGAGAGTGCTAACCACTACACCACAGTACAGGCCTAGAAGTCTGAATCTAAATTGATGCTTTTGCTCAACAGCTCCTGGTGTTGAGTTAGTGTGTTTGGGAATTAAGGATTAATTTGGAGTTTAGCTAATATTTTGCTAAGATTTTTGGCTAATTTGTTATCTACTGATGTTTTTTAAGCTAATTTAGAGTTCAGCTAATATTCTAGCGGCATTCTAATGTTGTTGGCTAATTTGTTATCTATTGGGGTTTTAAGACTAACTTACGGTTTAGCTTCTTTTTTAGCAACAGGCTAACATTTTTGGCTAATTAAGCTTACTGAGGAATTTTAGGCTATTTTGGAGTTTAGCTAGTATTTAAGCAACGAGCAAGCTTTTTTTCGGCTAAGTTGGCATCTCCTAATGTTTTTTGGGCTAATTTGGAGTTCAGCTCATATTTGAGCAACACACTAAATATTGTAGCAAAATTGGCATGTAATTGGCAAGCAATTTTACTACAAAATTTTCAGAAATTTAGGTCAACTTCAGCACTCTTTCATAGTTCTTCAACAAAATTTCCTTTTTTTTTAAGCAAATTTAATATTTTGCAAATAGTTTTTGCATTTTCAGTAAATCCTCTCAGCAAGTAAATTATGTCACCATTTTCAGCAAAAAGCTTCAGCATCCTCAGCGACTACTTTCAGCTAAAAGCATTCATACTAGCATTATCACAGGTAAGGCAACTTTTCTAGTTTGTTATTTTCTCTTTATCAGAGCAATAATCTGCTCTTAAGTTCAAAAACAAAAGTCTTGTTTTCAGCATTTTCTCCTCTTAGCTCCTCAGACGTTCCCTCCCACCTGCGTCTCCTGTTTCCATCTGCTCCAGCAGAACTTGCCAGACAGTTCCACGGCTTGAGGTTCTTGCACCAGGGTTCATGGTTTTTCCGAAGTAGCCGGTTCAGTTTTCCAGAGAATTGTTTTCCTCCCTTCGGCCTCTGATTCATCCGTACCTACCAGCCTTGGTGGCTCCGCTTCAGCAAGACTTTAGCCTGTGTGAACAGCCACACCCTCATCAACCATCCACCTGCTCCGCCCCTTTCAGTCCTCAGCATCTGCCCACAATCATTCATCTCTAACCAAGTCTTGCAATAAATCTTTAAAATCTTCTGGAGTCGGCGTTCTAAATTTGGGTCCACTTCTGTGACAGTGGTTCTCATGAATGCCGTCTCCATGGAAACGAGTCAGATGAAAAACAGACAAAATGCGTCGCGGGCTTACGAGCGGGGAAATGTGAGAAGCTAACCTCTAAGCGATGACATCCTGGCTTGTGATGAAGTGAAGCTGAGGTGAGAGTTTCCCTCCTAGAAGGAAGGAAGGCCTCTGCTGCAGAAACAGCATACAACAAACACGACAAGCAGGGACACTTGTGGTCAAACATTTACCCGAGGCCTATCGGTGTGCTGGAGGCCTCTCAGCTGCTTCAGCTCTCACATCATTAGGAGTTTGCTGCAGACGCTGAAAAGCTGAATCAAAGTTGCAGGAGCGTGCAGCCTTGGCTCCGGTTCCGCTCTCCTCCAGTTATTTGCGTTTGCAGAAACACAAATAACTCACATGAAAGATTTAACTTGGGCATTCCAGGGGGCTTCTTCTTCTGCCCCAACAATGCTTCAGCTTTGTAAAAAATTTAGGTGGAGGTGGCCCGTGTTGCATAACGCATGTGCGGTTACGCGTTTCATCACAGATGTAATTAGGATGGAAGTGCCGCCGGAGCGTTGTCGGTCACGTCTGAATGTTCTGTATGTGCTCTTTACTGAGCGTCAGTGAACGCATCCGAGTGATTCATTTCCAGGTTTGCTGGAGCGAGCTGAACTTAGACATTGTTGGCACACTGCTGTGTAATTTTCTATGCATAGCTCTGCCCCTGAGGCATTGTGATGGACGCAGTTGTTTGGTCCTCCTGCTTTGATTTCATAAATGAAGCAAATGTGACACACAGTAAAAATGCACCTATTCATGGGCAGTGTAAACACGTGCAGACCTAATCCAACGGAAGAGAAGGTACACACTCGTCTTATAAAGAAACTGACAATCTGTAATCCTGATGGCAGGCTCATTTAAACAGAGAAATAGAAAATCACAAAGAAAATCAAGAATCCACTTTAAAGAATGTATATACAATTATTTGCATTTAATTTAAGCAAATAACTTGTTTGTGGCCAAACCTTTATTATCTTTATCATCAGCACAGAGGCCAGAGGTTTCTTGTAGCTGTTGAGCAGGTTTCTGCTCACATCAGGAGGAATTCTGCTCCTCTTTTCTGTGTAAATGATTTCTAAATCATTCGGATTTGTTTGCTCTTGCTTCAGTATCTCTGAGCTTCAGCTCTCTTTACAGGTTTTCTAAAGAATGGAGGTCCAGAGACTGAACCACTTCATGATTATGATCTTCTTCTTCTTCAGACATGCCTTGGTTTTATGTTTTAGGTCATGATCCTGTTGGAAGATCCACCCATGACTCATTTAAAGCCTGAAGTAGCCCTGTGCAGAAAACACCCCCAAACCATAATACTTCCACCTCCGTGCTTGACAGTGGTGTTCTTGGAGTCATCGGCAGCATTTCTCTTCCTCCAACAGTTGAGTTGATGCCAAAGAGCTCCATGTCGGTCTGCACTGACCACACCAGCTTCTCCAATCTCTCTCTGAATCATGAAGGTGTTCACTGACAAACTTCAGGTGGGTCTGCACCTCTGCCTTCTTAGGCAGGAGGACTTTACAAAACATGAACCTACTGCAGTGTAAAGTCTTCTCAATGGTTTTCTTGGTGTTGTGGTTCCAGATCATCGAATAACTCCCACCGTGATGTTTTAGGATAATTTCTCTCTGTTCTCATGATCATGGAAACCCCACTAGACCTACAGAAGGACTGATGCTCATTTCTTTTGTATTTTGGCACCAACAGTTGTGACCTTTAACCTCCAGCTGTTGCTGATGGTTCTGTAGTCCATTCTGGTCTACGATCTTCTCCCTTAACTCTACTGAAAGCTCTTTAGTTTTTCCATGTTGGAGAATTTAGAGTATGACTGATTCTGTGGACTGGTGACCTGATACAGGTGAGTAGTTCATACAGGTTGATTAGGAGAGTATAACGGACGTGTGTCAAACTCAATCGCACAAGGAGCCAAAATCCAAAACACACCTGAGGTCGCGGGCCGAACAGGATGAACATTTATTGAACACTCTAAAACTACATTTTCAAAACTTCCAAACCGTAACCTTTTAACATATTATGAACTAAAAATATAGCATGACCTGTGATAATGCTAGTGTGAATGCTGTATTTGGCTGCTGAAGATGCTGGCCTTGACTTTGACACATGTGGTCTAGCAGGTCTGTGTGAACCAGAACTCTAATAGTTCACACAATTTAATTATGATCTCTTTTTCAAATTGCAAAACATCTTAATGGTTAATGTGATTTTTGTGTTGCAGAGGAAACGATAGAGCTCTGTCCTCTGTTCAGAGACAGTTGATGAAGGGACGTCTTGAAGAGAAAGGAATAAAATGGGGATAACAGATATTTTAAGCATCACCAGCAGTTATCTGTTTTTGATTTATTTTTTGAGGCAGACAAAACTGATTGAGAATTTGTAGATTAACACTCTGATCCACTCTCCATACCAGTAGGTGGCGGTAATGCACTTTAGTGCTGTGCCATCCACCATAAAAAACGACACTAGAAGAAAAAGAACTCTTAATGGTTAGTAGGGGATCAAATACTTATTTTCCAACGAGATATATCACTAGATGTGACATGTTCAAGATATGTAAAGATCAACGGCATATTGGAATGGTATAAAAACAATGACACATGGTTTAGCAGACACACTAAAATGACCAGAAAATGATTCATTTTGGTCCGATTTTAAAAAGAAAAAAACTCTGATGATCAGAAAAATAATTCCCAGCTAATAATAATAATATTTTTGTACAATGTGCAACAAATGAAAGTCATTCATTCATCCATCTTCTTGACCGCTTCTTCCCTTTCGGGGTCGCGGGGTGCCAGAGCCTAACCCGGCTGCTGATGGGCGAAGGCGGGGTTCACCCTGGACAGGTCACCAGTCTGTCTCAGGGCCTCATTCACACACCCATTCACTCTCACATTCACACCTAGGGGCAATTTAGAGTCACCAATGAACCTATGAAGCATGTTTTTGGATGGTGGGAGGAAGCCGGAGTCCCCGGTGAAAACCCACGCATGCACGGGGAGAACATGCAAACTCCACACAGAAAGGTCCCAGCTGATGTTTTTTAAGATCCCCCATCCAGGATTCGAACCGGGGCCTTCTCGCTGTGAGGCAAGAGCTCTAACCACTGCGCCACCGTGCAGCCCATGAATGTCATTTTGAACTTTTAAAAAAAATAAATAAATAGGTTATTATAAAGGAAACCCAAAGCATACTTAACGCATGGTTGTGATTTATTCAAATTTACACACAGACTTTTATACAAACTGACTCCTCGGTCTGTGTTTATGAACGGATCGCTTGTCAAATAATGTATCCCTGACACTACGGCCGCATGTGGGAGGAGCTACCCGCTGTGTCTGTGGATATCTCACTTTGAATGAATGGAAGACACATACGATGTAGAGGAATAAGGCTTATTTATTGTGAAGATTACTACAAAAACATCAGTAATCACGTGTCGATGTTTGGGTTATGAATAAGGTGGCGTCCCTCCCAAAGTGATGCACCGAAACTCAATCGCTTTCTAATGTCCTTTACTCTGGTTACTGTCGGCTGAAACCAACGCTGTACAACTTTGGAGCAACTTATATCAAACCGAGCCAACAGAAAAGCGCTTCCCCAAAAAGGACTTCTTTCCCTCCCTCTTTCCCTTATTCAGCCAATAGCTGCACCCAACCAGTCCAAACCCCCGACAACAGGCTGAGTGACAGAACGAGGGCCAATCAGCGTCTCCTCCTGGTGCATTCACTGAACTCTGGGATTTAGAATGCACCCAAACAGCCACCCAGCTCAATTCAGTCCGCTACAATATTATTAAAAGATTTTTCCGGTACGGGGGGCTGTGTCTGTATGACAGCAGCTTCTGCAATGTTTGTGTGTCTCTGTGTTTAAGCTTGAAGGCTCACTGTTTCGTATTAATCCGAGGGGGGATAAGATTAGGAGACCTTTTTCCTTTTATTAATGTTTTGTTGAGACCCGAGCAGGCAACCCCCGCAGCATCTCGCTGTCTGCCGCCATATGGAGCGACTGAGCTCCGCCGCAGGAACGAAAGCCACTGGGCACCGATTGGGTTTTGAGCGGTTCCAGTGACAAAGCGGTTCTTTGGTTTAAGTTCCTAGTCTGTAAAAGCACCTTAAAGCTGCCATTGTCTTTGAATAGACTACAAGATCAGCCTAAACGTTCATTATTGAGAGTAAACTCACTCAGATCTTGTTCAAATGTTTTCTAGAAGTTCTCCTTTATCAGCTGACAGCAATAATTTATTAGTGAAAAGTCACATAATTGTTTTTCCAGATCTATTTGTGCAATTGTAACACAGCAGTAAACAGACATACCATTCCAATATGGCGTCTAACTTTGGGTACGCAAAAAGTTAGCATGTCGTGATATATCTTGTTGCTTATTTCTGCTTATTTCAATGAAATACAAATAAATTAATATAAATTATTTAAAGTGGATTTCCTGATTTTCTTTAGGATGACAGACTGCCAGTTTCTTTACAAGTGGGTAAATCTGCAAAATCACTGGTGCTTCCACCACTGAATGTCTGCCTTTTTTCTTTCCCAACTCTCATTTCCCTCTGGGGAAATTAGACAGGATAATGGAGAAAGGTGCAAATCTGGAGCTTATCCAGATTTGCACCTGCCGTCTTGGAGGACGAAGCTCCACTGCAGGAGACCTCCTGGTTCACACTTTCAAACTGTCTTCATGTATGCTGACAGAGACGGATGGATCTGTGAGGTTCCAGAGATGAAAACAGGATCATTTTGGTTTTTCCAGTTAGCCTGGGTTTTTTATGTTCACTTCGATAAGCTCTTCTGTGGTCTTCGGGTGCTCTGTGGTGCCCTAATTAGTTCTACTTCCTGTTTTATTTTGGTAAATGTGTCCCTGGAGTGTCGTCTGACCTTAGCTGTCTCTCTCTTCCCGCTAATCTGACTTGATTGTTTCCACCTGTGTCTCCTCGGCCGGCCCGGGTGTGTGTGGTCTGCAGAAACCTCTCCTGTCTTTCACTCTTCCTTTATGTTGTTCCTCTGCTTCCACCTGCCCCTGTTTGTGGATCAAAATTAAAGTTTGCTTCAGTTTTAATGTTCTTTGATTTACTCTAACTGTTCAATTGTTAACACGATAATTCCAGTAGATTGTGAAGGACAGAAGCAGCTCGAGGAGCCACTTCTCTCCTTCACAATCTACTGGAATTAATGTTTTAACGGTTGAAAAGTTACAGATTTTGTGTTTAAGCATCACCAACAACACCTCAGGAGTTAAAGGGTTATAAACACGACCATGTATGAGAAAGTTATCACAACCTCAGAGTTGCCTCTCATGAAAACCTGAGAAGTGACTTCAGTTTAATAAAAAATGTCAGAGGGAGAAGAGTGAATGCAGCGTGACTGAAAGCATATGACTTCATAGTTAGCTCCAATCAGTCTAACGAGTGACAGAAAAGCCAAAGACAGAGGCTTGAAATTCCCCTGCGAAGAGGCCTCAGGGTGCTCAGCAGTTCAGCTCTCCTTTTTGAAGCTATTTTGAAGGAATATACATTTGTTGTGAGCTATCTTTGTGTTGATGTTGATGTCATCATTGCAGGAGATCCGCATGTGGGATTTAGTCTATTTTAGGCTCTGTTACCAGAGAAAATGTAGTGAAAATCAGGTCTTTTAATCTTTGATTTATTTTCAAAGCATTCTTTCTCTTAATTATGATGACCTTTTTAGCCAAAATTTAAAAAAAAATGTTGTTTTCTCGGACCTTACTGTGGGAGTTCATTACAAACAAGAACATTTTCATTTCAAATACTTTCAGTTGCGTAAATGCAGAATGGGTTTGCTTTTATTTGGTTAATTGCATAATTTTTAGCAGAAGAAGCTGAAGTTTCTCTTACGGTGCATTCACACCGAACGCGATTTGCACAGCGGAGGCGCCATTTTCAATGTTAATCAATGGTACAGGTGCGCTCTGATGCGAATTAAAGCCCTGCGGCGCGATTTGAGCGACTGGCGTGGCATGAAAGTCTGGTAGCAGCGAATCAGTTGGCGCAGCCAAAATGTAAATAACTGAACTTTGACGGTTCACTGCCTCGCATCTCCCAATCAGGAACTCAGATTTTGGCACGTGATGTTTTCAGTGACCCGATCAGTGGATAAAATACTTTACCGCACCGCGGTGGTTTTCTGGCTGCAGCCAGCCTCCCGGACTTCAGCTCGCTCAATAGCCGGGAGACAGAGAGCCTGCTCGGGTTTCCTGGACAGTGATATTTTGCTTATTTTCCTTGGGACAATGATAAAAAACGCCCCCCCACCGCTGCAGCTTTTGGTGGGGGTTCAATGCAAACGTGCGTAGAGCAGAATTTAAGACTTCGACGTGTGTTTGCATAGACTTCTCATTAGGGTAGCCGCTGAGTGAGCACCTTGACTTTCACAGACACCCATCCCCATTGCGGTGTCTAGTTAATCACATATTTAACAGCAGCAGATTCATCGTGCGGTGAAAGAGGGGTGGGCCACCGGTTAGCAGCTCGGAGGTTGTGTAGCTCTGATTTAACGGGAACAGTCAACACGTCAAAAAACGGCGACACCACAAACATAAATCTTTAACATGGAGGTCTTAACCATGCATCAATATGGGATTTGGGAATAAAAATGTGTTGATTTGGGAAGATGTAGGCATTATTTTTTATTAATGAAGTACAGACTTTGGCACCGATTTGGAACCAAAACCGAAACCAAAGAGCCACTTTGGCACCAGAACCGAGTAAAACCCGTTTGGTGCCTAAGCCAGCTCTGACCTCATCGAGACATTACAAAAAAGGAAAAAGGTCTCCAAATATTTATTTTCCTCCTTCAATTCAATTCAATTCAATTTTATTAATATAGCCCAAAATCACAAAGGAATTTGCCTCATTGGGCTTCAAAATATGAACAATAGTTAAAAACTAAACAGACTAAATAAACTGGTTATCCCTGCCCTTAGACCCTCCTTCCCGGTAAGGAAAAACTCCTAAAAAAACCTGAGTCAGGAAAAAAGAAGAAACCTTAGGGATTCCCACATGAAGGAGAGATCCTATCCCAGGACGGACAGGAGATACCAGAACAGTTAAAGAAAGATTAGGATTAATACAAGACAGTCAGCCTTCAAACTCAGCCACAGAGACACAGAAACACAGCAGAAGCAGCTGTCATACAGACACAGCCTCCTGTACAGAGAAAATAATACAGTAATATTTAATAATATTGCTTTAAATAATCTTTTAATAATAATCCTCAACCCAAACATGAAAACATGATTACCAATGTTCTCTTCACAATAAATAGACCTTATTCCTCAACATCCTATGTGTCTCCCATACTATCTAAGTAAGATTTCCACGGACAGAGCAGGTAGCTCCTCCCACATGCCGCGGTCAGAAGCACATTTTTTGACAGGCGGCGAGCAGTGAATTCGCCGCACAGCGAAAGAGGGGCGGGGCATGCAAATTTGTCACCCAAATTGCGTTTGGTCTAAACGCACCTTAAAGTTGCAGAAAACATTGCAGAAGACAGCAATATTGGCTATAAATGACAGAAAAAGACATTGAAAAAGCATAGCAAAGCATACTGAAATCCCAGGCTAGCTGATCAAGATAAGTTTTCTGGTTGTAATGATAGAAATTTTTACAATTGCAGAAAAAATATTTTTCTGTATTAAAAAAAAAACGGAAAGTATGTGCCTTAACCAATAAGGTTCTAAAAGTATGATTGAGGCAATAAAATGCAGTTTATTTGCCAAGTGGTCAAAGGTTTAGGTGAAAAAACAAAAGTAACATGCTGAAGGACTCTCGTGAATAGTTAAACAAATATCGTCACATCAACATTTTAAATCAATACAAGTATTATATATATATATATATATATATATTTGCTGTCTAAAACACAGTTTTTTCCTCACTCCTTCTTCTACTTCTGCAATAAAGTGTAATGCTACAGCATGATCTCCACCTAGTGTCCAAACTGAAACGTCCTCCAGGAGAAGCAGAACAATGTTTACAATGTTAATGATCTGAACATTTTAGTTAGAACTTCTCCTTTAGAGAATCCATGTAACACTGGATGATATTAACAATCTCATTATTTCACTGATACATTTACAGTATGTGAACTGGATCATATTAATATAAATATATTCAAAACATATAGTAGATTATTAATGTATTTCTAATGTGAATAAATGTGTAAACTCAAAGTTGAACTGAACTGAAGAATCAAAAATCTGTAAATCGATACCCAGCCCTATTAAAGAGAGTGGGTCTTTAAGTCAGGATGAATAAAATCCTGTTGCTGCAGAAAAGCGCACATGTCTGATCAGAACGTTTCCTGAAGCCGAATAAGCTTCTTGTGTTTGCTGTGGGAGAGCGCCGTGAGTGTTTTCAAAGGGAGGCGGGCTCATTTGAAGCTTCGCCACTTATGGGGCCAGGGGTCATGAGGGACCAGAGGGAGAGGGGAGGGGTGGCAGAAGTGAAAGCTGAGAAACCCAACAATGCAGAGTGAGACATCAGGGGGACGAACGGCAGAAACTCTCGTGTTTGTCCGGTTCTCTTCTGCTCACCACCGTGACACTGACACCAATGTTCTGTGAAGGAGGAACTTTAGGAATTATTCTTTTTTTAAGTTAAGGGAAGGAAAGAAAACATGCTGGCCTGGAAAACAAAGTGAGAAAAAAGCACAAAGGAGTGGGGGTTTGGTGTTGTGCAACAGCTTGACATTGACCAGGGTTGCTGAAAGATGACGTTGCGGTCCATTGTTTCATCCATCTGCAACCTTCAGTGTTTCTGTCACAGAACCACAGCAGCTCCTTGTCTTCGTCAGCTGAAAGTTGTGCCGAGACGAGCAGCAACAGTTTGGTGGTCTTTGTTCCTGTTTTTAGAACCGTTTCACTGCAAACTATGTTTAAGTGGAAACATTCACTCGTGAATTATTGTGAATTCAAACTTCTGTTTGTTTAAATTATAAAAATAGATGTGAAACCATCTGTTTTTTGGGGGGAAATTCTGCTTCATTTAGCATATTTTGCAGAAGCACAGAAAATAAAAATGACTCCAAAGACAGGACATTTTGTTCATTTCTCATACATTCCTAATGATATTTCAATTTTTTAATAAAGGGGTTATAAAAAGAAATTATAGCAACATATAAAAGCAGCTGTTTCTGTCATGGTTTCAAAGGAAAATGAATGAATCAATATAGATAGATAGATAGACGGACGGACGGGCGCGGGCAGATAGATAGATAGATGGATGGATGGATGGATGGATGGATGGATGGATGGATGGATGGATGGATGGATGGATGGATGGATCGATCGATAGATAGATACTTAGTTATTGGGTCTGCTGATCCCACGCTCAAGATTAAAAGACAAAAGATAAAAGCTATAAATGCTAAAACGATAAATAAGGATAAAAGGATAAAAATGTGTCTAAAAGTAAAAAAAACAAACAAACAAAAAAGTTTTTTTATTTAAAAAACATTTTTGACATTAACTGAACAGATGTGGTGTTTTTATGAAATTACAGATTAATGATCCATTAAATAAATCCTTCTCTCAGCCAAAAAAGTGCAATCAAATCTATAATTAATGATCAGTTTGGATGATCGTGAGTGAAGAATAGATTCAACTTTAAACTGAGGCTGAATAAAATCCTAAAATCCTTTAGGAATGAAAAATATTTCTTCAGTTTTGTCTTTCAAAATTGGAAAATTGTTGTAAACTAAATTGCTTTGATGCCCACAAACCTAATGGAAACAATATGAAGGCTTTAATAAACTATACATTTTAATGTAAGTTAATAACAAAAAAGGTGGTGCATTTTCTCCAGGACTCATCAGTAGGATGTTTGTGGTCAACTTTTCACTGTTTGTTGCTCTCGTGGTCTTTGGCTTTTTCTTTTATGTGGGCTGAAAGGTTGGAAAGTGTGCACCGGTTTCAGAAAGTGCTGCTGAGCAGATGATGGTGATGCCAGCTGGACAAAAGCTGCGATATGAAGGTGTTTGAGTTTATGCTCCAGACTCGCCCAGAGAATAAATTCAACAAACGGCTGTGATTTTCCATCAGGATAAAAAAAGTTTTAAAAACGTCTAAGTACTCTAATGAAACTTGATCATAAAAATTCGTCCAATTGTTTTAAAAACTGGGATTGTGTTTGATATTTTTGAATTATAAATTAAAACAAACAAGAAAGTAGATCAAAGTTGATTTCAATCCTCTAATAAAAAACACAATAATTTATTTTATTCATATATTCCCATAATGTAGATGAAATAAAAAATATATTTTATGATGATTATATATTTCTAGTCCAGCAATCTGCAACCTGCAGCTCCAGATCCACATGTGTCTCTTTTATCTCTCCATGGTGGCTCCAAACCTAAAATAAGTCATGGAGACTGCTGACCCAGACATGTCGACCATCTGAGTCAGCAGCTCCTGATAATGTCTGCTTAACCAAAACTACCTAAAGAAAACAAATAAACAAAGCCCGTAAACTAAGACTACCAAGATCCAACCCCAAACTAAAATAACAAAACCCAGCAGAGTAAGACTGCTGAGGACAAAGAGGGGGGAAAGAACAAAATATAAATAAAAGAAAAATAAAATAGCATTTTTTTAAAGTAAGGATTACTTAATTATCATTTATTAAATTTAGATGAGTTAAATGTATAAATTGATGTCTGAGGTTCACATAGATGATAAACTATGCAGGTTTTTACATCCTGTTGACCTGAAGACGTCTTGTTTGTTCAACTCTACCTCCAGAATGAACAGATTTCAGATGGAAAACTTTGGTAAAAAGTTTGATCTTTTATGAGTTAAAAACACATATTATCTTATGCTGCACAACATTGGTTAACAGCTGTCTAGAGCTGCACTGGGATGATTTTTTTTTTGCTTTATTAAACAAGCACAAAAAAAAAAAAAAAGAAATAAATCACATTTCGAGAGATCCTTGGTTCTTTTTATATTTTTGCTTTTGTTTGTGCCACAAATAGACATAATTCATATTTATTATTAAAAAAAGAAGGCCATGAATATAAATCCAAATTTCTAAAGGTTAAAGTAAGTCTATACAGCTCCTTCTAGGTTTTGATCAGTAGAAAACGAGCCCAAATTACTAGTTTACTGTGTTCTAGTGGCACCAAAAGTCCCATTAGTGACTGTTAGCCTGAACTCGATCCACAAAATCTTTTGTATTCAGACAAAAATGTACATTTCCTCTCAAAGCTCATAAGGTAGAATCAGCTTGTTTTTTAGGGCTCATATTTTTTTCTTTTTTGTTCTGATTTTAGTTTAGTAATCTTTAATATTTTGCAGTTTTTGTAACCACTTCCTGTAGTTCCTCTGTAGGTGGATTGACCTGTTCAGGGCTTTTCTACGAAATCCTTTTTCAGTTAAGATCTCTGATGAAAACAGATGGTAATCGTTGGACATTTTTCGAAAAGAAATGAGTTGCCACCTTAAGGAGTAAGCACTAGATTTGCAAATGGATAAAAACAGAAAAGCAAAAGTTAATTTCAAATCCTCAGCATATTTTCTGCAAGTGGGACGGATCTTCTGCAGCATTAGTGGATCTGAAACGTCTCTATCTGTAGAGATTCTGTTGTTTTATCAGTTCAGGGTGCAGAGGGTGTGCCGTGTGGTCCCGGATGCTGTTTATCTTTTGCAACACTCCCTTTCACACAGTTATCTGTGGATGCATCTCCGTAGCTGTTTGACTCTGCTGCATCAACCGGTGACGGAGCTGCAGATCTGTTGTTTCACAATCAGGAGGACGTTGTCAACAACCACAGCGTTCCTTTATCTTTGCAGTCGTCTCTTGAATATAATGCTGTAACCCTGTTATTATCACAATTTTTAATATTTCTCTATAAAGCTTTTACACTTGCTGTGATGGCAAACAAACCAAACTTTTGCTCCCGAATGGCACTACTTTCTTTTTAGCTTTATGAAAAGGTAAATTGCTGCGGTTTAATGACCACGTGATGATCATTTCTTGAAACAAAAGCAGCTGCAGAAACTCAACGCAGCAGAATTATACAGGGAACAGGTTTGATCTGCATTCACTGCCGTGGGATCACACTGGAAAAATGCATCAAAATAAGATTTAAAAAAATTATAAAATATGTTTTTTCATTGTATTAAAAAAGTCTGCCCATGGAACAAGTAGAATTTGTTTTAGTAAGATTCTAAAACATGTTGCATTGTCAATGAAATCTTGAAATTAATTATATACTCTCATAAACCTTTTGAAATAAAAAAAAATGCCTCAAAATAGTCAAGGTTTGCTAAAGAAGAATAGGAGTCTGAAATCTTAAAGTTGATAAATTTACAGATGCTTCCCACCCAATTTTTTGTCCATTTCAAATACTCTTTAGACCATAATCACCTCAAAGGAAGACTAAAATTAAACATTTTAGGTTAATTTCTCTGTAAGTTTTACTTAAATTAACGTTCAAACTTCTGTCCTGATGTTATTAGATGCAATTCTACTGAGTTGGCGTTTAATAACATTTTATGGTTTCCCTAAATGTTTCTTAAAATGCAAATGTAATATATAACATATTATATGAACTAAAAACACTTCATAAAAGTTACTGAAGTTTAAATATAATTTAATAAAATACTTAAGCCGGAAACCAGACAAAAATACTTTGTGAGATTTTGTGTTTTGCAATGGAGTTATGGGGTGCGACATGTTTTTTTCTTTTTGCTTTTTGTCTTCACCTGCATCCCAACTTTTCTGGACTTGCTGCAGGGGAGCTAAAAAGGGACAGAGGCCGCTCTGACTATTCCCGGTCTTTCTCCTAAACTTAGTAAAGGGGAACACTGGCTCTTTGGTGTCTCCTGGCAGACTTTAAGATCTGCAGCCTCTCCTCATTCTGGGAAATTAATCAGAGCAAGGACACATCATGAACTGTGTTTGTGCACGTACGGCTTGGTCTAACAACCAGGTGACAAAGTCAAGGCCCGGGGGCCGGATCCGGCCCTCCAGATCATTTTATTTTATTCTTATTAATGACCTGATGTTATCTTGCACTCATTTCTAACTTGTATCATTTTGAAAAAGTATATTTTTATAAATAGTAAAATATTAAAAGTTATTTAAGGTTTAAGTTGATTTATTCTGGAGTAATATTCCTGCATTTTTATTATTCATAATTATGTTTAAAAGTTATGGTTTTAAAGTTTTAAAAATTGGCATTCTGCTAGCTTTTTGGACTATTTTGGAATTTGCTACGATTTTTAGGCTGTTTTGGAGTTTAGCTAATATTTCAGCTTCATGCTAGCTGTTTTGGCTAATTTAGGCTTTTTTAAAAAGTTTTTTCTGCTATTTTGAAGTTTAGCTAATTTTTCAGCTACGTGCTAGTGGTTTCGGCTAACCCAGGTTTTCTTTTTTAAATTAAATTAATTAATTTTAACTGGCTATCACCTTCAGCGTTTTCAGCTATCGATTTCAGCATCTTCAGCTATCAGCACTATCATCTTCAGTGACCAAATTCAGCTTACAGCTTGTTCAGCTTGCAATAAATGTTTATCCTGTTTGGCCCACAACCTAAAATGTGTTTTGGATTTTGGCCTCCTGTGTGATTGAGTCTGACACCCCTGATCTAACACTTCCCACATATCAAACATTTGGTGGATTTGACTCAACGAGAACAGTGGACGTTTCATTTTCTACATTTTCTGCAGAAGATTTTCATTTGAGCTGTTTTTGAAAAGAGAAATGACTTTCATTTTCCATTTTGTGGATTTTCAAAGCCTCAGAGGAAACTGGACAGCACCTGTAACAGTCTGATGAACCGACAGTGAAGCTGTTGGGGGTGTGAGCATATCTAAAGAGCACCGCCGTCATAAATAAAGACAGAAGAAAGCTCTGTTTGCTAATGCTTGTTCTGCAGTCTTTTGTGTGACCATGGAAACCAAAGAAAATCCCTGAGAAACTTCACAAAAATCCAAAGATGATGAGCAGTTCATCTCAGTGTTTCAGCAGCGTGTGGGTTTGCTTGCACTGCTTTTTGTTTTAAATAAAAAATTAAAAAATCAGCGTGAACTCTGTTTTCATCCGACTATAATCCAGTCACCTCTGAGGAGAAGTGTTTCAGGACTCGGCCTGACTGCGACTGTTTGCTTTTCCAGCTGTTTCCTCTACTCGGCGTGCGAGTGGGAGAGAAGGAGCTGCATATGTGCGCGTGGACGCTGGTTTGGCCGTGTGGGCGTTGAAACAAGATGGAGAGAGTCTGAGTTCTGTGAAGGAGGCAAGAGAGAGCTACAGAGAAAGTGTGCGCACGTGTGTTTGAGCACGAGTCAGAGTTTCTCCTGTTTGCACACTGGAAACGCTCCTAGACAACCAGGGCATTTCATACTCTATATGCCCTCTCTGTCTCACACACACGACACACACTCACAGGGAGGAAGATAAAGCCCCCAGCGCGCATGCTCCTCTCAGAAACCCGCCCATGGCTTGCTGCCCCTCGTATAGACTGATCTCAGACACAAAGCCACTAGGGATGGCCTAGATTCCAGCACATGCACACACAGGCAGGCCGATGGAAAAACATCAAACACACACATGAATGTTGAAGAACAACTTGGTGTTTTGACTCTACTAAAATCAGAGAAAAATAAAGATATTTTACTTTTTAAACTGGAAGTTTGAAATTGTCTTAAAACTGAAAATGTTTCAAATATTTGAGAATTTTTCTCAAAAAGAAAAAAAGAATCTTTAGTTCAGTGTAACAGAAGGATTCTAAAAACAATTGGAGTATTTAAAGGAGCACAAACAAAGTCGGAACACAGAGTCATGACAGCATTCCTGTGCTGAATGAGGAGAAAGGTTCAACAAAATGGAAAAAAAATGTTGTTTTGTGCAAATATTTTCCCACACGGCAGTCAGAGTTTCTCAGGAGAGGTATGTGGTCAAACGGGTGACTTAGTCTGAAACACCTACATTCTAATGCTCTATAGATTTTTGTAATTGCAAGCTAAATTAAATGGATTTGTGTATTATATCATATTGTATTGTATTGTTTAGTATTGTACTGCATTGTATTGTATTGTATTAAATCGTATTTTACTAAATTGTATTATGTTGTATCGTTTTGCATTGTATCCTATTGTGTTGTACCGTTTTCTATTGTAATATATTGTATTGTATCACATTGTATTGCATTGAATTGCATTGCATTATATCGTATTGTGTTTTTTTTTAGATTATTATATTATTGTCATTATATAATTTTGTTTTATATGATATTATGTTACATTACGTTACGTTAGGTTATGTTATATTATGTTATTAAAAATAATTTTGCTCATACATTTTGACACTTATCATAAATTCATGTTATTATAAATATGTGGTATCTCTCTCATAAAAAAAGGAGAAGAAAAACATTGAAAATTATGTAAGATAGAAAAAAACAGAAAAACAAGAGAAACTATACATTCCATTAGCACAAAGTAAGTTTACTACACATATACTTAGTCTATGCAGAGTGAAGTAGTATACTTTAAGTTTATTTTTTATACACATATCTTAAAATGTTCCAATTTAATCTGAAGAATTATTCAGTTAATGTACTTCCTATACTATACTAGTGATGCTTATACTCAAGTAAAGTATACTTATTAAAATAAACTTCAAGTGTACTAGTTTTTGCAGATGGGTTACCGTGTCACTACAAAGCAGCTCCTTCCAATAAAGTTATACATTTGAGAGGTAAATCACAAGTGAATCATTAATTATTGGTAAAAGTGAGTGCCTTTAGTTTTGAACGCCCCAGCAGGATGACACAGTAAAGATCTGCAGTCATTTTCCTCCATAAGTGGTACACAGTATAGATCAGCAGTGAAAGCATCAGTTTCCAGGCCGGAGAGAGGAGAGCAAAGGAGAAAAGGATGCTGGGAATGTCATACATTATGTATAGGTGAATCATAAATAATCAATTACAGGAATGGTTGTGGTACTTTGTATGTTTACATTGTAAATCATGCATGGGGCAAACAAAAACGTTTAAATAATAATAATAATAATAATAACAATGTACCAGGATGTTAACAGATTTCTTTTTTCTTCTCATTTTTGTAAAAGTTTTCTGATTTTTTTTCAGTTATTTGATGGCTGAATGTTTACTATACATCAGGCTATCCGGTACGTCATGACACACCCCTATATGGAAGGGCGACGGCTAAAAAAACAAGGACCGAGACTGACACGCTTCTCCACCAATCACAGCGCAGATCCTCCCGGAGTGGCGTGCTGTGATTGGGCGCGGCGGGGACACATATGTATATGTATAGATATGCCTGGCCGTGGGGGCGGGGCTTCATAGAAGTGCAGTCCATCTGTGTTGATACGGACCTAAAAGCTGGACTAACGGCGTGCGCGCTGCGTCGCCCTTTGCGTGGACTAATGTGAGTCAAATCGCACTTTTGTGTTTGTTTTTTTGGGTGTGTGTTTGCGTGTGTTGTGGCGCGCGCGTCCCGTGCAGGCCAACGTGCTGTAATTAAAGCCCCCCTTTTGCTTTCGCTCAGAGGTGTCTGGTATCGCACGCGCGTTTTGGAGGCCGGTGGAGTGGCCGCGCGGCGTTAGCTGTTGTTGTTGCCACATTGTGAGCCGCCGACGGTACCGTCAGAGCCGCCGGTGGCCGCGCGGGCCCCGCCGCTTCCCCCGTGGACGCGGCTGCTTGGGGGGAACCGGGACGACCCTCTTTTATAACATGTGGCGGCGGAACATGGCCGTGCGCGAGCGGCGTCCAAAGGCTTTAGCTGAGTAAGCGTTTCTCCTCCGTTTTCCATGTTTTACTCGTTATTCTGCGGGGAGGGGGGCGAGCCGCCTCCAGCGGGGAACGCAGAACAACGAAAAAAGTTTAAATTGAGCTGAAAAAAACGCCGAAGTCGGGCGCGTTTGTGGCGCATTCCTGATCCCGGGCGCACCAGAGCCGTGCCAGATTTACCGAATGACGTTCGGTTTGGCTAAAGTCTGAGCAATAAATAACAGGACGCCTGTGCCCACCCTCCTCCTCCTCCTCCTCCTCCTCCTCTGACCGTTACCTCCCTCATTCACCTCCGCTCTCCTCTTTTGTTGACAGTTTTCCTTCTGCAGAGGGATCCGACTTCCCAGCGCCAGGAACGTTTGCTTCTCCGCCACCGCGTGAAGGTTAATATGCCACACCAGGTGAGGAGCACTGCTTCATGGGAATGTCAGGCGTGACTCCACGACCCTCGTGCTCTCTGCGTTTGCGTGGACCCAGCTGATGTGTGTGTTATTGTTTTAGGCGTGCATCCCTCCACATTCAACCCCACGTGTGTGTGTGTGTGTGTGAACAAATGCATGCATGCAGCTTTAAATGGACCCACTTGCATAACTTTGTGTGCAATCTGAGATGAGGCTTCTAAATGCAGAAAAAATCTGCATGCCTTCCTTCCTGGAGGTTAAAAGTCTTTGCTGTGTGGGTGTGTGTGCTGCTGCATGGAAATGGGACGGTACCGAGCCACCTCACCCTCTCATTCACCACAGAGACAGTCTGTGGGAGTCATGGAGCGTGCTGTAGTAGAATGAGAAGCTGTTTCCTTTGAACCGACTATTACACACTGCACACATGCCATTCATTTATACAGTTTAGGTACTTTTATTTTGTAAACGTGCATGCTCCTGTTTCATTTATTTATATTGGTGGAAGACCCACTCTGATTGAAAACTGTCTTTTTGGTATTTTTAACATGTTCTGATGATGGATGAAGAAAATCAAGTTTAAAATTGCTTTTCTGAGTATTTCAGGAGCAAATCCAGTTTGAAAAAGGTTGTAGAAAATGCTCTGGGTGGGCGACAACTTTCCTGCTCCACTCCATTCTGATGGATCCACTTATGTGTTGATTTCCCTCGTCTTAGCTGACATCCGGCTTCATGTAGCGTCAATGTTCGCCATTTGTGTTGCACCAGTAATGTTAGGTTCGGGGTAATGCTGGGAGATATGGAAAAAAATTATATCACAATATAAATTATTTTGTATAACAATATATATCACGATTTAAAACAATAAAGTTTACTTTCAGTTATTAATAAAAGCTCTCGCTAGTTTTACTTTGAAAACAGGAAGCTTCACTGAGACTTTATTTTGAAGATTTGTTTATTTCCAGTGACAGTAGCACCGCTCATTCGGCTTTGTTTTAGTTCATAAATTAAAACCCAACATTATTCTGTATTTTAGACTAATATTTACTACACCATAATTTACTGCACTCTACTATATTCATAAAGATGGTGAATCAGCGATTTGGACGTCGTATATTCATACTTAGATTTTCGGGAGCTGATCGCGAGAATCTGAGTGCTCAGATACTTGTTCCACAGCTTGGATTATCTTTTGTAATCTCATATGTTCATTTTCGTGGACTTTCCTTGAGTGATCGAATGTTTGTTGTGTTAGCATCGGCGCAGGAATAGCCTCCTAGCATAGTTTACATATTGTTGTCTTCTACTCATCGTCGGACGTCTTGAATCCAAAATGTAACCAAATCACAGACGACCCGTCTTTTGCTGAAAGTGCTTCTTCTTGGTCGGTCTGCATCAGTGTTTCTGTCTGTTTCAACTCCGGGGAAACAACTTCTAGCTCTTCCGTCCATCGTTCTGCACTCGTGTTAACGTAAAGCCTGTTGTAAAACTCACATAAGTGCGAATCAAAGAACATAAAGCAGATTAATGTTGTAAAACCACAAGACGGAGTTTCTTTGCTTTTCATTTTTATAATTTTTTTTGTGTTCACACTGAAAATGCTTAGACTATTTAATGATATATTTGGCGTAATAATTGATCAAATTAGGTTATAAACAATAGAAGAGAAATTACACTATAGATAGTTTTCCATGTATCATCATATCCTGTGTGAGGAGCTGTAAGCTAGAAGGAAAGGGTGTAATCAGATGAGTGATGGGAAATGGGGGTGGGCTTCCTCTGCACCAACAGTCCAACCCACAACTCAGAGGTGAATTTCTAATGAAGTCCTGGAAAATTACACCTTTACTTTTTTTTTTAAATTTGGCTAAAAACGACACAATCATAACCAAAAGATCACTGGGAACGCTTTAAGAGAAGATCATAGGGGATCAGAGAGGGACTTTAAAGAAGTTTCCACACTAAGTATTCATGAATTGGAGAAGGTAATAATAGCATCCTTCGTTTCTCATCAGATTTATCTAAATATATACCTGAGTTCTCTATTATATCCTGTTAGACCTTTGAAGTGGGCTCTGTCAGCATCCATATGCTGTAACACTCTGTATGGATTATTACTTTACCACTGTAAAGAAATCAATAATCACTCCCGTGATAGATCAAAGCTGCAATGACATAATAAAGAGTCAACAGCTTTTTATGTTACAAAGCTAATGGGTGCTCTCTTTTTTTTGCTGCATTTAAAAAAACAATTTTTTAAATCAAAATATGTCCAGTTCTTATCAAAAATCTCCCCATCTGTGTTATTTAATTATTGTTCCATTTAGTTTTTTTTAAAGCTTTGATCAACATGCATCTTTATTTACCCAGATGATGTTTTTTCTGCAGCCACTGCTTGTTTGCGTGTTTTTGCCATGTTCTTGCACATAATGATCTGCTCAGGTTTCCACTGCACAATGTTGTGAGTAAACACTCTGTTCTACCCGCAGTCCTCTAACCACTTACTTTTTATTTTGTAGAATGAAGAACTTTCCATAGCAAAGACTTAGCGCTGAGCCGCCTCACATTGACACACTGGCATAAATGTTGACTTGATGGGAGGTTTGCAGACAGATTGAGTGTCTGTTTACTGGCATGTCCGTTTTGACGTTTTGTCATTTTTCCTGGTTTATTCCATCATCTGAGAGCGTTCCTCACTCCCTCCTATTACCTCAGTGGGAAGCGGAGAGCTTTTTCTGTAATGAGGTGCTTAGTAGAGCATGTTGTGTTTGAGAGGTTTTTTACTCTGCTGACTTACAGACGAGTCGTAAAACAGTAACAGATGTACGAGGTCTTCAAGGTGCAGCGCGCTGGTTTGAAATGCAAGTGAATTCAGCATCGAACGCGTGCCTGCTTTTACTCTATCAGTCTAAATTTATCGTAAAAGCTCTATCTTTCAAATGATATTTGTAGATTTCTAACAGACAGTTTCTATTAAACGATGGCCTAAGACAAGGGGTGCCAAACTCAATCGCATAAGGAGCTAAAATCCAAAACACACCTTAGGTCTCGGGCCGAACGGGGTTAACATTTATTGGACACTCTAAAACTATTTTTTTTTTATTTTAGAACTGTAACTTTTTAACATAATTATGAACTATATATACAGCATTACCTGCAATAACGCTAGTGTGAATGCTGTAAGCTGAATTTGGCCGCTGTAACTAGCGAGTAAATATTAGCCTAACCCTAAAACAGCCTAAAAAAATAAAAGCCCAAATCAGCCAAAACAGCTAGCATGTAGCTGAAATATTAGCTAAACTCCAAAACAGCCTACAAATTTTAGTAAATGACAAAATAGTCCAAAAAACTAGCAGAATGCCAACTTTTAAAACTTTTAAACTGTAACTTTTTAACATGAATATGAATAATAAAAAGGCAGGAATATTATTCCAGAATAAATCAACTTAAACCTTAAATAACTTTCAGTATTTTACTCTCCATAAAAATATATTTTGTCAAAATTATTCAAGTTATAAATGAGCACAAGATAACATCGGGTCATTAATAACAATAAAATAAAATGATCTGGAGGGATGGATAGAATTACCCAGAGGGCCGGATCCGGCCCCCGGGCCTTGACTTTGACACAGGTGGTCTATGATGTTTGATGATTTTATGGTTAGAATTAGAAGGTAGGCTGCACGGTGGCGCAGGTGGTTAGCGCTCTCGCCTCACAGCGAGAAGGCCCCGGTTCGAATCCCGGCTGGGACCTTTCTGTGTAGAGTTTGCATGTTCTCCCCG